>NC_069499.1:998717792-998930292 GCF_027579735.1 Bombina bombina
GTAGCACAGGGATCTTGTTATAGGACTAGAGTTCAGTTTGATTTGTTTGAAACATTACATAGTTTCCTAACATATTTTATCATACCACAAGGTGATAAGAGATGTTGGAGCCTAGGGTTGCCACCTCAGCCATTTTAACCTGGACAGTTATGAGTTACACATACTATAGAGCGGCAGGGAGGAACATAACTATTGCTGCACTGCAGTACTATCCATGTGCTATCCAGAGGCACAATACGTGTTCCTCCCTGTATACCCTGAATCATGTGTAACTCATAACTGTTCATGTTAAAACAGCTAAAGTGGCAATTCTACCAGTACAGCCAAAACAGAAGCATTTTTGCAATACACCTGTATTAATGACATTTCTTCTAGTAAAAACTGTTTCAATGAGAGAATTTTACTGTGCATGGGCACATGAAGCATATCTAGGTTTGCTCCATGCACTAGCCTTTTAAACAGTGTACTTGCTCAGAGATCCTGCAGTGACATGTATCTTTTACGTCATCACCAATGCTATACAAGGTACAACCAGCGTTTTGAGCAGACAGACTGTATAGAATGCTGGTGCAAGGAGCATATCCTGATATGCTTCACATGCTTGTGCACAGTAAAAGCACTCACTGAAACAATTTATTTAAAATGCTTATATTACAAAATAAAATTCACTGCTGTGCATTTACATTTGACTGCAATGTCCCTTTAAGTCTCCTTGAAATAGGGTCTTTGAATATCTCAGTCCATTGCAAGTGCACCAAAAATAACCGTAATTTTTATTTTACATCTCTGAAATTATTAATCTTACCTGACTTACTGCTGTACACACTGATTGTAACAATACTATTATTTTTCAATGATCCTATTGTTCCATTAGAGCAGTGGAACAAACTTTTAATTTTTTTTTTTTGCTGTATGACTCTTAACTTGATAGGAAAGAAATGTAATTGCTTTTTTTTTTCATCAGACTTAGTTCTGCTAAAAGTAGCTAAAGATCTGATTAAGTGTTGATTACAAGACCACACGCCCATTGTGTGGGTGGCATTTGCTCTTTTGTGCCTTGTAAAAATAATAATTTTGATCAGAATTTGCTCACAGAACATTGTATAAGTGACTGGTTTAACAAATGACCCAGTGGAGGAGAACAGAAATGTGGTCTATGTTCTCACGCTTCATATAGTATGGAAAAAAGGTAATAAGGGTGCACATACCATCCTACACAATACAGTACCTAATACAGGGCTATATTACGAGTGGCACGCTAACTGTTGTACGCAAGTGAAAAAGGGTTTATCACAGGTTTTTGTTTGCATAGTAATTAGCGAACATATTACAGGTTAAAAGTAAAAGCGTGTAAGAATTGTTCCCCCTTAAAGGAACATTAAACACTTTGAGATAGCAATATAAAATGATAAATCATATGTATAAGAATAAGTCTGCAATATATTTTCATTAATTATTTTCTACCCTTTTCTTGTAATTATATTCTGAAATTGTGAGCTTTTCAGTTCCTCTTAGAAATGGAAGTGCAGAACACTTATATTCCTTACAGTCATTGGCTGCACACTCTAGTGACCTATTTATAACTATCCCTGATTGGCCACAGCAGAGAATGTAACCTAAGTTACAACATGGCAGCTCCCATTGTTTTATAGACACTAAAACTTTACACTTATTTTGTCACTATTTAAACAGCTAATGAAATTTTAAAAAAATACATCTACATGTTATTCTCAGACTAATCTTTTCTTTGAATTCATCATTCTATCTAGCATTTATTTAGTGTTAAGTGTCCATTTAAGAGCTCTGGTTTACTGTTACAAGGGACAAAAGAAAGTGGGAAAAAACATCAAAAATACATTAAAAAGTACATTTACACTCATAATAACACCATCTAATACAATTTTTTTTAAATTGCATAAAAAAGTAATAAAGGCTCAAAGATACAGTATGAGGTCTCAGGTGTTAGGGAAAAAAAGGCAGGCAAAGGGCTTTAACATAGAGATACTTACATATACATGTCTAAATATTTATTTGTATGTATTTAGTCAGCCACCAATTGTGCAAGTTCTCCCACTTAAGAAGATGAGAGAGGCCTGCAATTTTTATCATAGGTATACCTCAACTATGAGAGAGAAAATATGGAAACAAATCCAGACAATCACATTGTCTGATTTGGAAAGAATTTATTTGCAAATTATGGTGGAAAATAAGTATTTGGTCACCTACAAACAAGCAAGATTTCTGGCTCTCACAGACCTGTATCTTCTTCTTTAAGAGGCTCCTCTGTCCTCCACTCATTACCTGTATTAATGGCACCTGTTTGAACTTGTTATCAGTATAAAAGACACCTGTCCACAACCTCAAACAGACACACTCCAAACTCCACTATGGTGAAGACCAAAGAGCTGTCGAAGGACACCAGAAACAAAATTGTAGACCTGCACCAGGCTGGGAAGACTGAATCTGCAATAGGCAAGCAGCTTGGTGTGAAGAAATCAACTGTGGGAGCAATAATTAGAAAATGGAAGACATACAAGTCCACTGATAATCTCCCTCGATCTGGGGCTTCACGCAAGATCTCCCCCCATGGGGTCAAAATGATCACAAGAATGGTGAGCAAACATCCCAGAACCACACGGGGGGACCTAGTGAATGACCTGCAGAGAGCTGGGACCAACATAACAAAGGCTGCCATCAGTAACACACTACGCCGCCAGGGACTCTGATCCTGCAGTGCCAGACGTGTCCCCCTGCTTAAGCCAGTACATGTCCGGGCCCATCTGAAGTATGCTAGAGAGCATTTGGATGATCCAGAAGCGGATTGGGAGAATGTCATATGGTCAGATGAAACAAAATTAGAACTGTTTGGTAGAAACACAACTTGTCGTGTTTGGAGGAGAGAGAACACCATACCTACTGTGAAGCAGGGGGGTGGCAACATCATGCTCTGGGGCTGTTTCTCTGCAAAGGGAACAGGATGACTGATCCATGTACATGAAAGAATGAATGGGGCCATGTATCGTGAGATTTTGAGTGCAAACCTCCTTCCATCAGCAAGGGCATTGAAGATGAAACGTGGCTGGGTCTTTCAGCATGACAATGATCCCAAACACACTGCCTTGGCAATGAAGGAGTGGTTTACGTAAGAAGCATTTCAAGGTACTGGAGTGGCCTAACAAGTCTCCAGATCTCAACCCCATAGAAAACCTTTGGAGGGAGTTAAAAGTCTGTGTTGCCCAGCAACAGCCCCAAAACATCACTGCTCTAGAAGAGATCTGCATGCAGGAATGGGCCAACATACCAGCAACAGTGGGTGACAACCTTGTGAAGACTTACAGAAAATGTTTGACCTCTGTCATTGCCAACAAAGGATATATAACAAAGTATCAAGATGAACTTTTGATATTGACCAAATACTTATTTTCCACCATAATTTGCAAATAAATTCTTTCCAAATCAGACAATGTGATTGTCTGAATTTGTTTCCACATTTTGTCTCTCATAGTTGAGGTATACCTATGATGAAAATTATAGGCCTCTCTCATCTTCTTAAGTGGGAGAACTTGCACAATTGGTGGCTGACTAAATACTTTTTTTCCCCACTGTATATATGTTTATGTACATATGTATTTATGTATGCGTTAGGTAGTGCTCATATTATGAGTTGAAAGTAAACTGTTTTCGCTCACCGACAAACCCAATGAGCACTAAAAGCCGAACTTACAATATCGCGAGAACGTTCACATATCACGATTGCATATTCTCATGTGCGCTAACCGGATATGAAAATATAAATATTTCACATTTCATTGTTCTCCACAAAGCATAATATGTTCTATTTATTCATAAATAAATATTTCTACATATATCTCATGGTATTTTGGTACAATATATTTATATATATATATATATATATATATACACTAAATTAAACTATTAACTCCTAAACCTACCTAACTTTAAATTACAATATAACTATATTTATATAAATAAAAACTTACCTGTGAAATAAAAATAAACCTACTATTAAACTATAAATTAACCTAACCTTACTATTCTAATAAAATAAAAAATACAACAAATTAAAAAAATCTAAATTACAAATTTAAAAAACCTAACACTACGAGAAAAATTAAAAAATCTAAAATTACAAAAAATAATAAACACTAAATTACGAAAAATAAAAAACATTAAGCTATCAAAAATAATAAACGAAATTATCAAAAATAAAAACAATTACACCTAATCTAATAGCCCTATAAAAATAAAAAAGCCCATCCAAAATAAAAACACCCCTAGCCTACAATAAACTACCAATTGCCCTTATATGGGTTTGTTGTAGGGCATTGCCATAAGTTAAACAGCTCTTTTACCTGTAAAAAAATACAAAGCTCCCCAACAGTAAAACTCATCACCCAACCAACCCCCCAAAATAAAAAACCTAACTCTAAAAAAACCTAAGCTACCCATTGCCCCTAAAGGGGCATTTGTATGGGCATTGCCCTTTTTCATTGCCGTTAAAAGGGCATTTAGCCCTTTTTCAAAAGCCCAAACCCTAATCTGAAAAAAAACACCCCAAAAAATAAAATAAATACCTAACACTGACATCAGAATTTCTACTCACAGTTGCTGTAGTCCGGACATCCAGGCGGCGAGAAGTCTTCATCCAGGCAGCAACATCTTCATGGGGGTGTCTTCTATCTTCATCCCAGCAGCGCGGAGCGGCGAACACATCCATTGCGGAGCTTCCTCTTCATACAGTGCCCACCGTACACTGAAGCTTCAATGCAAGTTAGCCATTTCAAAATGGCGTACTTTGCATTCCTATTGACTGATTTGATTCTTCAAATTCAAATCAGCCAATAGGATGAGAGCTTCTAAAATCCTATTGACTGTTCAAAACCGCCAATAGGATGAGAGCTACTGAGGTCCTATTGACTGTTCAAATCAGTCAATAGCCAGTTTTGGAGTATAGTTAAATAACAAAATGGGAAGGAGTGGGCTGCTCTGCTTTAAAATGCCTGGGCCTATTTTTGCGCTGTGGTATGGTAAGTGTCAATTTTAAAAGGGAGTTGAAATGTTGCCAGAGTAAAACCTTAATTCCTAAATCGTAACCCTAAATGGTTAAACACCATTTCTAAACCCTAACACAAATTTTAGGCTACAACTTTTTATAGTCACCTAGTTCTGATGGGGGGTGGGGCAAGAGGGAACAAATGCTCTCTCACAGATTTTACTCTTTGGGGTCAATTTATCAATCTCCGTACGTAGCTTGATGCCCCGTGCTCCGGAAACAGAAGTTATGAATGCTCTATAACCTGTCCGCCTGCTCTGAGGCAGCAGACAGAAATCAACCCAATCGAATATGGTCGGGTTGATTGACACCCCCTGCTAGCGAATCTGCAGGGGGCGACATTGCACCAGCAGTTCACAAGAACTGCTGGTGCAATGATAAATGTGCAGCGGACATGATATGCTACATCGTAAATAAATTGACCCCTTTATGTCCAAGAAATTACTCAAATCCCTTTACTTGATCTCAGTAAGTCACCAAATCTAAAATAATGTGTGGAGCTCACATTTACGACAAGCAACACTTTCCTGTTATATGTTACTGCTGATATTTAATTTGCAGCCTTTGTTTCCCCCCCACCCCAGAAAAATGTCTGCAGTTATCCACATTTATACCATTGCTTAAATTCTGCACAACAATCTCAACAAAGCTTTTAATGCCCAATACAGAATAGAAGGTTCACATAGCAATTATTACAAATAAATGTATACGTTTAGATTAACATACTCAGCTAAATTGCTAGAACTTATATCATTCCATTAAAACTAATGCAATAGGGCATAACCTCTCCAAACATCACTCCACTAATCTTGATATTGTAATTTACTCATTCCAGTTTTGAAACAAATTAGCTATAAGATATACACTACAAAACAAATATTCACCATTAGCTCCATTACTTCTAAGTAAACACTTCCTACAAGATCTCTAGTCCCAGCCATTTAGTGATGTTGGATCAGCAGGTGTTGTACACTTTGCAAATCTATTTGAGGCAGATATTAATCTTTGCACAAAAAAAAGATGACATCCAAAACAACAGTAATGCAAACAACACCATATCTAAATAAGCCATTTGACAGATGCTGATCCAAAGGCTTTATCTCTTTATTATACTTTGAACTTTTGCAAGCTCTACAGACATAAAAATATAAGTTACTTAAAAGCATGATGAAAAAAGATACCGGCTGACAATTGAGAGCAGAAAGATTTAAGGTGAAACAATGCTTAATTTCCCTAATATCCAAATCTGTTAATATTAAAAGGACATGAAACCCAACATGTTTCTTTCATGATTCAGATACAGAATACAATTTTAAACAACTTTCTAATTTATAGCCAAATACAAGACAGGCGAATAGTATACCTGGCCGGTATAGATAAGAGGCGCCAACAAAATATATATATATATATATATATATATATATATATATATATATATATATATATATATATATATATATGAGATCTACTAATAAGAAGTCTAATAATATATAATCAATCTATAGTGATATGTACTGTATATATATATCATGAAACTCTTATACAATGGTCTAAAGTGTGATCAGGCCCTGATAATAATCTGACATAGAGGATATAAAATAACAGTATCAATGACCAGAATATTATTATTAAAAGTCTAATACAAAATATATGTGAGTGGAAAATGGAAATTGATTTAGATATGAAATACTAACAAGAGGTATACTTGTTCACTACAGAGTATACACAGTCACTTCCCAAAGTGGAGAAAAATACTGAAAAAGTCCAAATGCTTCAGGCTGCTCCTCTGATGTGTCACGCCACAACACCAGCAGATGTAGGTCTACAAAACAAAACGTAGAGGGCGCCACATAGTGCAGATCATACAAGTTGATATAGTAAATGATGACAGCCAAATAGCTTCTCACGTGGTATTAAGCACTTTCGTGCAGTAAATGCAAACCAGATCCAAAAGTCGTCCGGTAGAGACTCAGGCAAAACTGGATCAGATGATGTCCTTCTCCCACCGAGGGAATCCAGGGGTTAGAGATAATGTCACACTGGATAATAAGACTGTCCTTGTTTCACCAGGGGGAGTCCAGGCACTGAGAAATATGTCTCACTGGATATACCAGCTAGATATGACCAATCTTTGGATAGATGTAAAGTAGACTTAGATGGCAATAAAGTGTCCGCTCCAGGGGAAATAATATAATGTAGCAGCAAGAGTAACAATAAAATGTTTTATTAACCAAATTAAAAGTGATTAAAAGCAACGCGTTTCTCCGTGTCACAGCACGGTTTCATCAGGCTATTGAAGCCTGATGAAACCGTGCTGTGACACGGAGAAACGCATTGCTTTTATCTAGCTAATATATCCAGTGAGACATATTTCTCAGTGCCTGGACTCCCCCTGGTGAAACAAGGACAGTCTGATTATCCAGTGTGACATTATCTCTAACCCCTGGATTCCCTCGGTGGGAGAAGGACATCATCTGATCCAGTTTTGCCTGAGTGTCTACCGGACAACTTTTGGATCCGGTTTGCCTTTACTGCACAAAAGTGCTTAATACCAGGTGAGTAGCTATTTGGCTGTCATCATTTACTATATCCACTTGTATGATCTGCACTATGTGGCGCCCTCTTCGTTTTGTTTTTTAACTTTCTAATTTACTTCTATTATCTAATTTGTTTTAATCTCTTGGTATCATTTGTTGAAGGAGCAGCGATGCACTACTGGTTTCTAACTGAACACATGGGTGAACCAATGAAAATGAGTTTATATATGCAGCCACCAATCAACAGCTAGAACCTAGGTTCTCTGCTGCACATGAACTTGCCTAGATAAACATTTCAGCAAAGGATAACAAGAGAAAGAAGCACATTAAATAATAGAATTAAATTGGAAAGTTGTTTGAAATTGTATTCTCTATCTGAATCATGGAAAAAAAATGTTGGGTTTCATGTCCCTTTAAGAACAAAACATAACATGACCATTGGTGTCTATTTCCTCAAATACTCCACTTCACAATCCTCTTAATTTAAAAACCTGTAACAAAATAATCTTACATGAAAGTCGAATTAGAGCAATATCAGCCCTATATAAAATCAAGCATGAAATCCACATTCAACCCACTACACAAAATCAGATGAATATACACACAGATGCACCACTTGTTGCAGAAACCATTTCAGTCAGACAAAGGCATAGATACGCTACAGTTCATAGGCTTCTCGCACAATATTTTAATCAGTGGAACAGAACCAATACAGTGGTACACACAAAAAGAGTTTTGCAGACTTTGGCCCGTAGTTATCAAGCCGTCAACCTTAAATACGCTGGAATTCTGCAGCGTATTTGTGGCGAGGCTGATTCGCCTTAGTTATCAAGCCCTGCTGCCCAGCAAAAGTAGAATTTAGTGACGTAAGCTTCGATCCTCCGGACTCAGTCCAACACAGATCGATTCTTACGTCACTCCAGATGTTCCGCACACAAGTTCGGCACAATCTGACTACTTTTGCTAGTTATCAAAAAACTAGCAGGTACGCTCAGCACTTTTCCGGCCCAGCGTACCTGGTTTTCAATCCGCCGCCCTGGAGGCGGCGGATCCCATAGGAATTAATGGGAGTCTGACCATAGCGAAAGCTCATGTTCGCTGCTGCCCGGCATCCCATTGATTCCTTTGGGAGCTGTCTACACCTAACACCCTAACATGTACCCCGAGTCTAAACACCCCTAATCTGCCCCCCCTACACCGCCACAACTAAATACATTTATTACCCCCTAAACCGCCGCTCCCGGACCCCGCCGCAACTTACATTATACATATTAACCCCTAATCTGCCGCCCCCTATACTGCCGCAACTAAATAAAGTTATTCCCCCCTAAACCGCTACTCCCGGATCCCGCCGCAACTATAATAAATATGTTAACCCCTAAACCGCCACTCCCGGACCCCGCTGCCACCTACATAATACCTATTAACCCCTATCCTGCCCCTCCTACACCGCCGCCACCTATAATAAATTTATTAACCCCTATCCTGCCGATCCCGGACCCGCCGCAACTAAATAAATTGTTTAACCCCTAAACCGCCGCTCCCGGAGCCCACCGCCACCTACATTATACCTAGTAACCCCTATCCTGCCCCCCCCCCATACCGCCGCCACCTATAATAAATTTATTAACCCCTATCCTGCAGATCCTGGACCCCGCCGCAACTAAATAAATTGTTTAACCCCTAAACCGCCGCTCCCGGAACCCACCGCCACCTACATTATACCTAGTAACCCCTATCCTGCCCCCCCTATACCGCCGCCACATATAATAAATTTATTATAGGTGGCGGTGGTGTGGGGGGGGCAGGATAGGGGTTAATACATTTATTATAGGTGGCGACAGTGTAGGGGGGGCAGATTAGGGGTTAATAAGTTTAATATAGGTGGCGGGGGGGTCCGGGAGCGGCGGTTTAGGGGTTAAACAATTTATTTAGTTGCGGCGGGGTCCGGGATCGGCAGGATAGGGGTTAATAAATTTATTATAGGTGGCGGCAGTATAGGGGGGGCAGGATAGGGGTTACTAGGTATAATGTAGGTGGCGGTGGGCTCCGGGAGCGGCGGTTTAGGGGTTAATACATTTATTATAGTTGTGGCGGGGTCTAGGAGCGACGGTTTAGGGGTTAATAACTTTATTTAGTTGCGGGGGCTCCGGGGGCGCCGGTATAGGGGGTAGAACAGTGTGGTTTAGTGTGAGTGCTTAGTGACAGGGGTATCAATAAAGCTGGGAAAAAGCCGAAGAGCAGCGAGATCGGATGAGTGATAACTATCACAGTCCGCTGCTCATCGCCCTGTACTTGGTGAGCGGCTTTTTGACCGCTTTATTGATAACTTTGGCGAGCGTATTCAGGTCCGCGGCGGCGATGTGAGGCGAGCTGAGGCGGGCATATTGGGGACGGCGATGGCAGGTAAGTAGACACGTTGATAACTAGGCCTCTCTGGCCTTTAATAACACACAAAATATGTGAATAGGAAAATGACTAATTTCCCTTTTAGAAACCAGATTATGCATGACTGGCTAGTTCTAAAGGGACATTATAGTCCAAAAATTGTGTGCTCTAATTTGTAAAAGCATGAAATTTTATAACTTGCAAACTTGTAATACTATGGGATAAATTACAAGTGAGGCACAAACGGTTTTGCGCTAGCGTAATCGTGTTTTTGCAATTGCCCTTTACACTTCAATCCTTTCCATGATCTCAGAGCTGTGGTTAACTATTTTCCGAAACTAAAAACTTGCACATAACAATTCAAAAATACACTAGAAAGTACAGTTACACTCATAACATTGTCTAATAAAAAAATAATTAAAAAAAAATTGCACAAAATAGTTATAAGGGCTCAAAGTTATGAGATCTCAGGTGTTAGAAAAAAAAAGACTGCAAATGGCTTTAACATTGAGACACAATATACATTGCTAAAGATGCATGTGTATATATATATATATATATATATATATATACTGCAGTTATACACAGCGCAAAGTGATACTGTTTTCTCTCATATATATATATGTATAACTGCAAGAAGTTATTTTGCAAAACAAAGTTTCTCCTGATGTATTATTCAAAGGCTGCTGTAACTGATGAATCCATTATCACCAGTGGATTATATGGAAAGTCTTGGTCAGTAAGTGGCTCAGGAACAGCGCTTATAGAAAGGGAGAAACAAAGACAGAAACAAACTTATGGTGTAGTATGTTCATCATCAAGAGGTGAATTACCCCTATACAAAAACTTGCTCACCTTTTTCAACCTCAAGTATATGAGGTATGGAATGCTCATGGAGGGGATATATATCCCTATCTGTGGTAAAGCTGTTTCTTTCTTTCCAGTGGCATGGAGAGTCCATGAATCAAATAAATTACTAGTGGGAATTCAACTCCTGGCCACCAGGTGTAGGCAAAGAACACCCCAGCAAAGCTTCAAGTATCCTCCCACTACCCACAATCCCCAGTCATTCTTTGCCTGTGTAAAATTGTATTTGATGTGTGAAGAAATCAATTTGTTAGTCCTTTAATGGGTACTTTTCCCTGCAAACAAGGATTTGGGTTATGCTGTGTCCATCTAATTCTCTTTAGTAAGGGAAATGGTGGCTTTTAGCAGTTGGAAGATGGCGTGGTGGTCTTTGCTTGCCGTCCAACATTTTTGCTACCCCTATATACTGTAGAAAACCAGGGTTGGTTATCTGTTTTTCCTTTATCTACAGGTCTATGTCAGTGAGGATTCTGTTACACCTGTTTGCTGTACCTGCCCTACAGCGGATCCACAGGTAAGTGCTTTTACCTTCTAGGTAGGGATGGGCGAATATGTGTACATTTTCGAATTTCGAATGTAGAACGAATGTCATTACCGAAATTCGAATTATAAATCCGAATGTTGATAAGAACGAATATTCTTAAAAATTCTATAAACAAATGTTATTTACAGTTTTCGAATGTCACTTTCGAATTCAAATGTTTATAATTATATTGAATGTCCACATTCGAAATTTCGAATGTAACATTCTATTTAACAAATACTATTCAGAAGTTCAATAGTTCATGTGGTAGGGAGGGAATCTAGTAAATTGATACATAATAGATACAAATATATCATTTCGAATGTTTCTATATAGAATATTGCATAATTTGAATATTACATTTAAAGAAAGCATTAGAAATACTATTACAAACATATAAATTCGAATTTTTCGAATTCGAATATTGCATAATTCAAATATTACATTTAAAGAAAAAGCATTAGAAATACTATTACAATCTAAATTCACATTTTTCGAAAAGAATATTTTCGAATGTAATCATAAAATTCGAAACCGAACATTCGAAAATCGAATGTTAGAATGTTATGTATACATTCCAAATTCGATTCGAATGAACAAATGTGTTAAAATTTGTGGCGTTTTTCGAATGTTGCTAAACATTCTCCCATCCCTACTTCTAGGTGAGAAGGATGCACACTAAGAAGTTCCTTGTTTTGAAAAAAAAAAGATACTTAGAAAACAAGGTGGATCCTAATGGGACTGAATATCCCTTTTAAAGGTTGGGGGTTTATTGGGAAGCAGTTCAGGGCACTGTTCTGTCATGTGAAGGCTTTTTTGATTTTGGCTATGGTGATTTGTTTGCACAAGTTTACCTTTTATTTAGTTTGGGTAATATCTCTTTAAGAAAGTTGTTGGACCGCACCTTACTTTTGAATTTGTGATCATGGGACCGCTCTGTTAGGAGACAGACCAGATTTTCTAGGAGACAGACCAGATTTTCTGGCATTAGATTGTTTTTTCCTCTGATGTTTGCAGCTTTCTAGGATCTGCAGTTTGAACAGGATTTATTTGCTGGTGTGGATTGAATTTCTGGTTACTGGTTGGGTGAGTCTCTCCAGCATGGCTGGGGTGTAGAGGTGCCAGTTTTAATAATTATTTATCTGTGCTTAAAATTTTATTCTATTTTTTTTAATTGAAATTAGAGTATAAGAGAAATAAAGTGCTATTTTATTTACTATGGAAGCCGATCCCAAGCTTTCTCTGTCATTTGATAAATGTCTTTATTGTGCAAATGCCTAAGTTATACCTCCTGTGCAATTTTGTTCCCCTTGCCTTAATAAGGTTTTATTATCTAAGGACAATGATTCCTTATCTGAGCCTTCTTTATCTCAGGATAATGCTGTTCAGTGGATTTCTCAGCCTTCTGCTACCATGTCACAGTCTTTGACAGATTAACATGCAGTACCCTGTGGTTCCTCTCTGTCAGTCTCTGGGAGTGTTTGTTTGCCTAAAGATTTTGCTGCACAGTTGACTTCTGCAGTTTCTGCAGCCCTAAGTCCTTTACCTAGTTCTGGGGAAAAGGAAGAGGAAATCTAAAAACATTTCTATGGGTTCTGATTCCGCCAAGACTGATTTGGTTAGTCTTTCTCAGTTATCTAGCGAGGATCATTCCTCTGCAGCTTCTGAGGGCGAGATCCCTGATTCAGATCTGCAGTTCCTAGTACAATAGATTCTGAGGAGGTTAATTTTAGATTTAAACTGGACCATCTCAGTTTACTTTTGAAAGAGGTTTTAGCTACTTTGGATGACTCTAAAACTGTTGCAGAGACTCCTAAGAAGGCTAATAAACTGAATAGAGTTTTTTATGTCAAACCTAAATCTGTGGAGGTTTTTCCTGTTCCAGATCGCATGTCTGACATTATATGTCAGGAATGGGAGAAGCCGGGTGTTCCTTTTAGCCCATCTACTGTGTTTAAAAAGATGTTTCCTGTGGCTGATTCTAGAGTAGATCCTAGAGTAGAGGGTGCTATATCTACCTTAGCCAAGATAATTACTATACCTCTCAAGGATAGTTCCTCATTTAGAGACACTATGGATAAGAAACTGGAGGGTTATTTAAGAAAGATGTTTCTTCATCAGGGTTTGCAGTGGGTACCAGTTGCTACTATTGCGACAGTTGCTGGTGCAGCCTCTTATTGGTGTGACTCTTTGTCTGATCTAATTTCAGAGGACACTACTATAGAGGAGATCCAGGATAGGATCAAGGCTCTAAAGCTGGCTAATACTTTTATCTATGATACCAGTATGTAAGTTGTTAAGCTGGGAGCAAAGATTTCTAGTTTTGAGATACTGACCCGCAGAGCCCTTTGGTTAAATTCTTGGTCTGTGAATATAACTTATAAATCAAAGCTTCTGTCTCTACCTTTTACGGGTAAGACTTTATTTGGTCCTGGTCTGGCAGAGATAATTTCCACGGTTACTGGTGGAAAGGGAGTTTTTTACCACAAGATAAGAAGAATAGACCCAAGGGTCATCAGACTTCTAATTTTTGTTCCTTTCATAACTTCAATGCACAGAGATCTTCCTGGTCTTCTAAATCTGAGCAAGCCAAGACTTTTTGGAGAGCTAGCCAGCCTTGGAAGAAGGGTAAGCAATCCAAAAAGCCTTCTGCTGAAGTCAGCATGAAGGGGCCGCTCCCGATCCAGTTCTGGATCAGGTAGGGGGCAGGCTTTCCTTTTTTAAGCAGGCTTGGGTTTGCAAGGTTCCTGATCCTTGGGCAGTGGATGTAGTCTCCCAGGGATACAGGATAGTATTCAAGTCTTGTCCCCCCACCTGATCCAGAACTTTGAACTTTGATAACCTTGATATAACCCTATTATCAAGGTTATCTGTTAACCAGGTAAAGAGAGAGGCCTTCTTAAACTGCGTAAGAGATTTGTCCTCTCTGGGAGTGATTATCCCAGTTCCTCTAGCAGAACAGGGTTAGAGATTTTATTCAAATCTTTTTGTAGTTCCCAAAAAGGAGGGAACTTTTTGACCTATTCTAGACTTAAAGTCCCTCAACAAGTTTCTAAAGGTCCCGTCCTTCAAAATGGAGACTATTCGTTCTATTCTACCTCTAGTTCAGGAGGGTCATTTTATGACCACTATAGAGCTAAAGGATGCGTATCTCCATGTGCCTATCCACAGGGAACATTTTTTTTTAACAATTTATTTATAGTCAACAAGTGGTATACTAATACAATACATTGTGTGTCTACTTCACACCACGAAGGGTGTTTTAAAGGAATATAACATCAGCATAAAGACAATTTTATATAAAAAAAAAAGAAAAGAAAAAAAAAGAAGATTGTTTAACACATCTCTAGAAAGCTAAAAAGAGGCCTTTTTGTGTATGTCTGTGGCTAACAAGCCATGACTGTGCTCTATGAGAATAATGATGCAGACAAACACAAGGCACACACAAAGTAGAGATGAGGAAAGGTGCAGTCATGCTCAGTCATGCTCAGAATGTCAAGTCGTCATCTCTCTAGACTACAACACTTAGCAGGTTTTTGTAAGACTGAGCGGAGATAGAAAACACTCACACTACCTTGTACGCTTCCTCTCTAGGGTACAGCAAATTGTTTATGTAAGAACTTACCTGATAAATGAATTTCTTTCATATTGGCAAGAGTCTATTAGCTAGTGACCTATGGTATATACAATCCTACCAGGAGGGGCAAAGTTTTCCAAACCTCAAAATGCCTATAAATACACCCCTCACCACACCCACAATTCAGTTTAACGAATAGCCAAGTAGTGAGGTGATAGAAAAAGGAGTAGAAAGCATCAAAAAAGGAACTGGAAATATAATTGTGCTTTATACAAAAAAAATTATAACCACCAAAAACAGGGTGGGTCTCATGGACTCTTCCCAATATGAAAGAAATTAATTTATCAGAGAAGTTCTTACATAAATTATGTTTTCTTTCATGTAATTGGTCCATGAGCTAGTGACATATGGGATATTAATACCCAAGATGTGGTACTCCACAGAAGTGTCACTAGAGAGGGAGGAATAAAATAAAAACAGCCATTTCCCGCTGAAAAAATTAAATCCACATCCAAAAAATATTTTTTTCTCATAATTGAAAAGAAAAAACTTCAAACATAAGCAGAGGAATCAAACTGAAACAGCTGCATGAAAAACTTTTCTACCAAAAACTTCTTCCGAAGAGGCAAACACATCAAAATGGTAGAATTTAGTAAATGTATGCAAAGAAGACCAAATTGCTGCTTTGCAAATCTGATCAACTCAAGCTTCATTCTTAAAAGATCACAAAGTGGAGACTGATCTAGTAGAATGAGCTGGGATTTTCTGAGGCGGGGCCTGACCCGACTCCAAATATAAGCCTGATGAAACAAAAGCTTTAACCAAGATGCCAAGGAAATGGCAGAAGGTTTCTGACCTTTCCTAGAAAGAGAAAAGACAACAAATAGACTGGAAGTCTTCCTAAAATCTTTAGTAGCTTCAACATAATATTACAAAGCTCTAACAACATCCAAAGAATGTAAGGATCTCTCCAAAGAATTCTTAGGATTAGGACACAAAGAGGGAACAACAATTTCCCTATTAATGTTATTAGAATTCACAACCTTGGGAAGAAATTAGAATGAAGTCCACAAAACCGCCTTATCCTGATGGAAAATCAGAAAAGGAGACTCACAAGAAAGAGCAGATAATTCGAAAACTCTTCTAGCAGAAGAGATAGCCAAAAGGAACAACACTTTCCAAGAAAGTCCAAAGAATATATCCAAAAGATATCATAGACTGTCCAAAGAATGCATAGAGGCCTAGTTATCAACGTGTCTACTTTACCTGCCTTCGCCGGTCCAATACGCCCGCCTAAGCTCGCCTACCTTCGCCGCCGCGGACCTGCAAAATTTCGCCTAAGTTATCAAAAAAGCTGTCAAAAAGCCGCGCACCAAGTACGGGGCGATGAGCAGCGGACTGTGAGAGTTATCACTCATCCGATCTCGCTGCTCTTCGGCTTTTTGACAGCTTTATTGCTAGCCTGTCACTAAGCACCCACACTAACTACACTGTTCTACCCCCTATACCGGCACCCCCGGAGCCCCCCGCAACTCAATAAAGTTATTAACCCCTAAACCGCCGCTCCTAGACCCCGCTGCAACTCTTATAAATGTATTAACCCCTAAACTGCCGCTCCCGGACATAGCCGCAACCTACATTATACCTAGTAACCCCTATCCTGCCCCCCCTATACCGTTGCCCTCTATAATAAAGTTATTAACCCCCATCCTGCTGATCCCGCACCTCGCTGCAGCTAAATAAATAGTTTAACCCCTAAACCGCCGCTCCCGGACCCCGCCGCAACCTATATTAAACTTATTAACCCCTAATCTGCCCCCCCTACACCGTCGCCACCTATAATACATTTATTAACCCCTATCCTGCCCCCACTACACCGCCGCCACTGTAATAAATTTATTAACCCCTAAACCTAAGTCTAACACTAACCCTAAAACCCCCCTAACTTAAATATTAATTAAATAAATCTAAATAATATTTCTATTATTAACTAAATTAATCCTAGTTAAAACTAAATACTTACCTTTAAAATAAACCCTAATATAGCTACAATATAAATAATAATTATATTGTAGCTATCTTAGGATATATTTTTATTTTACAGGTAACTTTCAATTTATTTTAACTAGGTACAATAGCTATTAAATAGTTATTAACTATTTAATAGCTTACCTAGCTAAAATAAAGAGAAATTTACCTGTAAAATAAAAACTAACCTAAGTTACAATTACACCTAACACTACACTATACTTTAATAAATTATTCCTATTTAAAACTAAATACTTACCTGTAAAATAAACCCTAAGATAGCTACAATGTAATTAAAGGGACATAATACTCATATGCTAAATCACTTGAAACTGATGCAGTATAACTGGAAAAAGCTGACAGGAAAATATCACCTGAGCATCTCTATGTAAAAAAGGAAGATATTTTACCTCACAATCTCCTCAGCTCAGCAGAGTAAGTTCTGTGTAAAAAGTTATACTCAACTGCTCCCAGCTGCAGGTAAAAAAATTGAAAAAAATGAAGAAATGAACAGCAGCCAATCAGCATCAGCAGTGCTGAGGTCATGAACTTTTACTGTGATCTCATGAGATTTGACTTGACTCTCATGAGATTTCATTGTAAACTTCCTTTACCTGATTGGTGAAATAAGATGAGAGTGCACAATGCTCATCCCTTCAGATGTCCCAGGACAGACACACTAAAATGCTGCTTAGAAATCCTTTACAATGGGAGGTGGCTACTGAGGAACTTTTGAGGTAAAATATCTTTCTTTTTTACATAGAGATGTTCAGGAGATATTTTCTAGTCAGCTTTTTACAGCTAGGCTGCATCACTTTCAAGTGTTTAAACATTTGGGTATTATGGCCCTTTAATAATTACATTGTAGCTATTTTAGGATTTATATTTATTTTACAGGTAACTTTGTATTTATTTTAGCTAGTTAGAATAGTTATTAAATAGTTATTAACTATTTAATAACTACCTAGCTAAAAGAAATACAAAATTACCTGTAAAATAAATCCTAACCTAAGTTGCAATTAAAACTAACACTACACTATCATTAAATTAATTAAATAAATTACCTACAAATAACTACAATTAAATACAATTACATAAACTAACTAAAGTACAAAAAATAAAAAAAGCTGTTACAAAAAAAAAAAAAGTTGCAAACATTACAACAATTTTAAGCTAATTACACCTAACCTAATCTAAGCCCCCTAATAAAATAACAAAGCCCCCCAAAATAAAAAAATTCCCTACCCTATTCTAAATTAAAAAGTTCACAGCTCTTTTACCTTACCAGCCCTTAAAAGGGCCTTTTGCAGGGCATGCCCCAAAGAAAACTGCTCTTTTGCCTGTAAAAGAAAAATAAACCCCCCCAACATTAAAACCCACCACCCACATACCCCTAATCTAACCCAAACCCCCCCTTAAATAAACCTAACACTACCCCACTGAAGATCATCCTACCTTGAGTTGTCTTCAGCCAGCCGACCCACCGATGGAACCGAAGAGGAGATCCGGAGCGGCAGAAGTGATCCTCCAAGGGGCGCTGAAGAAGTCTTCCATCCGATGAAGTCATCATCCAGGCCGTGCAGAAGAAGTCTTCCATCCGGGCGATGTCATCTTTCAAGCGGGGTCTTCAATCTTCTTTCTTCAGGATCCATCTTCATCCCGCCGACGCGGAACATCCTTCTTTCCCGACGGACTACCGACGAATGAAGGCTCCTTTAAGGGACGTCATCCAAGATGGCGTCCCTTCAATTCCGATTGGCTGATAGGATTCTATCAGCCAATCGTAATTAAGGTAGGAAAAATCTGATTGGCTGATTGAATCAGCCAATCAGATTGAAGTTCAATCCGATTGGCTTATCCAATCAGCCAATCAGATTGAGCTCGCATTCTATTGGCTGTTCCGATCAACCAATAGAATGCGAGCTCAATCTGATTGGCTGATCACTTCTGCCGCTCCGGATCTCCTCTTCGGTTCCATCGGTGGGTCGGCTGGCTGAAGACAACTCCAGGTAGGATGATCTTCAGGGGGGTAGTGTTAGGTTTATTTAAGGGGGGGTTGGGTTAGATTAGGGGTATGTGGGCTAGATTAGGTGTAATTATCTTAAAATTGTTGTAATATTTTTTAAATGTTTATAACTTATTTTTTTTATTTTTTTGTAACTTAGCTTTTTTTATTTTTTGTACTTTAGTTAGTTTATGTAATTGTAGTTATTTGTAGTTAATTTATTTAATTAATTTAATGATAGTGTAGTGTTAGTTTTAATTGCAACTTAGGTTAGGATTTATTTTACAGGTAATTTTGTATTTCTTTTAGCTAGGTAGTTATTAAATAGTTAATAACTATTTAATAACTATTCTAACTAGCTAAAATAAATACAAAGTTACCTGTAAAATAAATATAAATCCTAAAATAGCTACAATGTAATTATTAATTGCATTGTAGCTATCTTAGGGTTTATTTTACAGGTAAGTATTTAGTTTTAAATAGGAATAATTTATTAAAGTATAGTGTAGTGTTAAGTGTAATTGTAACTTAGGTTATTTTTTATTTTACAGGTAAATTTCTCTTTATTTTAGCTAGGTAAGCTATTAAATAGTTAATAACTATTTAATAGCTATTGTACCTAGTTAAAATACATTGAAAGTTACCTGTAAAATAAAAATAAATCCTAAGATAGCTACAATATAATTATTATTTATATTTTAGCTATATTAGGGTTTATTTTAAAGGTAAGTATTTAGTTTTAAATAGGATTAACTTAGGCCTAGATTTAGAGTTGGGCGGTAGCCGTGAAAACCAGCGTTAGAGGCTCCTAACGCTGGTTTTGGGCTACCGCCGGTATTTAGAGTCAGTCAGGAAAGGGTCTAACGCTCACTTTCCAGCCGCGACTTTTCCATACCGCAGATCCCCTTACGTCCATTGCGTATCCTATCTTTTCAATGGGATCTTTCTAACGCCGGTATTTAGAGTCGTGGCTGAAGTGAGCGTTAGAACTCTAACGACAAAACTCCAGCCGCAGAAAAAAGTCAGTAGTTAAGAGCTTTCTGGGCTAACGCCAGTTTATATAGCTCTTAACTACTGTGCTCTAAAGTACACTAACACCCATAAACTACCTATGTACCCCTAAACCAAGGTCCCCCCACATCGCCGTCACTACATTTAAATTTTTTAACCCCTAATCTTCCGCTCCGTACACTGCCGACAACTACGTTATCCCTATGTACCCCTAATCTGCTGCCCCTAACACCGCCGACCCCTATATTATATTTATTAACCCCTAATCTGCCGCCCCCGCTATTGCTGACCCCTGCATATTATTATTAACCCCTAATCTGCCGCTCCGTACACCACCGCCACCTACATTATAGCTATGTACCCCTAATCTGCTGCCCCTAACACCGCCGACCCCTATATTATATTTATTAACCCCTAATCTGCCCCCCTCAACGTCGCCTCCACCTGCCTACACTTATTAACCCCTAATCTGCCGAGCGGACCGCAACGCTACTATAATAAAGTTATTAACCCCTAATCTGTCTCACTCCCGCCTCAATAACCCTATAATAAATAGTATTAACCCCTAATCTGCCCTCCCTAACATCGCCGACACCTAACTTCAATTATTAACCCCTAATCTGCCGACCGAATCTCGCCGCTACTGTAATAAATGGATTAACCCCTAAAGCTAAGTCTAACCCTAACACTAACACCCCCCTAAGTTAAATATAATTTAAATCTAACAAAATAAATTAACTCTTATTAACTAAAGTATTCCTATTTAAAGCTAAATACTTACCTGTAAAATAAACCCTAATATAGCTACAATATAAATTATAATTATATTATAGCTATTTTAGGATTTATATTTATTTTACAGGTAACTTTGTATTTATTTTAACCAGGTACAATAGCTATTAAATAGTTAAGAACTATTTAATAGCTAAAATAGTTAAAATAATTACAAAATTACCTGTAAAATAAATCCTAACCTAAGTTACAATTAAACCTAACACTACACTATCAATAAATAAATTAAATAAAATACCTCCAATAACCTACAATTAAACCTAACACTACACTATCAATACATTAATTAAATACAATACCTACTAATAACTACAATTAAATAAACTAACTAAAGTACAAAAAATAAAAAAGAACTAAGTTACAAAAAATAAAAAAATATTTACAAACATCAGAAAAATATTACAACAATTTTAAACTAATTACACCTACTCTAAGTCCCCTAATAAAATAACAAAGCCCCCCAAAATAAAAAAATGCCCTACCCTATTCTAAATTAAAAAAGTTCAAAGCTCTTTTACCTTACCAGCCCTTAAAAGGACCTTTTGTGGGGCATGCCCCAAAGAATTCAGCTCTTTTGCCTGTAAAAAAAAACATACAATACCCCCCCCAACATTACAACCCACCACCCACATACCCCTAATCTAACGCAAACCCCCTTAAATAAACCTAACACTAAGCCCCTGAAGATCTTCCTACCTTATCTTCACCTCGCCGGGTATCACCGATCGGTCCTGGCTCCAAAATCTTCATCCAACCCAAGCGGGGGCTGGCGATCCATAATCCTGCGGCTGAAGAGGTCCAGAAGAGGCTCCAAAGTCTTCATCCTATCCGGGAAGAAGAGGCGATCCAGACCGGCAACCATCTTGATCCAAGCGGCATCTTCTATCTTCATCCGATGAGGAACGGCTCCATCGTGAAGACCTCCAGCGCGGATCAATCTTCTTCCTCCGACATCCAACTGAAGAATGACGGTTCCTTTAAGGGACGTCATCCAAGATGGCGTCCCTCGAATTCCGATTGGCTGATAGGATTCTATCAGCCAATCGGAATTAAGGTAAGAAAATTTTGATTGGCTGATGGAATCAGCCAATCAGAATCAAGTTCAATCCGATTGGCTGATCCGATCAGCCAATCAGATTGAGCTTGCATTCTATTGGCTGATCGGAACAGCCAATAGAATGCGAGCTCAATCTGATTGGCTGATCGGATCAGCCAATCGGATTGAACTTGATTCTGATTGGCTGATTCCATCAGCCAATCAGAATTTTCCTACTTTAATTCCGATTGGCTGATAGAATCCTATCAGCCAATCGGAATTCGAGGGACGCCATCTTGGATGACGTCCCTTAAAGGAACCGTCATTCTTCAGTTGGACGTCGGAGGAAGAAGATTGATCCGCGCTGGAGGTCTTCACGATGGAGCCGTTCCTCATCGGATGAAGATAGAAGATGCCGCTTGGATCAAGATGGTTGCCGGTCTGGATCGCCTCTTCTTCCTGGATAGGATGAAGACTTTGGAGCCTCTTCTGGACCTCTTCAGCCTCAGGATTATGGATCGCCAGCCCCCGCTTGGGTTGGATGAAGATTTTGGAGCCAGGACCGATCAGTGATACCCGGCGAGGTGAAGATAAGGTAGGAAGATCTTCAGGGGCTTAGTGTTAGGTTTATTTAAGGGGGGTTTGGTTTAGATTAGGGGTATGTGGGTGGTGGGTTGTAATCTTGGGGGGGGGTATTGTATGTTTTTTTTTACAGGCAAAAGAGCTGAATTCTTTGGGGCATGCCCCACAAAAGGTCCTTTTTAAGGGCTGGTAAGGTAAAAGAGCTTTGAACTTTTTTAATTTAGAATAGGGTAGGGCATTTTTTTATTTTGGGGGGCTTTGTTATTTTATTAGGGGGCTTAGAGTAGGTGTAATTAGTTTAAAATTGTTGTAATATTTTTCTGATGTTTGTAAATATTTTTTTATTTTTTGTAACTTAGTTCTTTTTTATTTTTTGTACTTTAGTTAGTTTATTTCATTGTATTTATTTGTAGATATTGTATTTAATTAATTTATTGGTAGTGTAGTGTTAGGTTTAATTGTAACTTAGGTTAGGATTTATTTTACAGGTAATTTTGTAATTATTTTAACTATTTTAGCTATTAAATAGTTCTTAACTATTTAATAGCTATTGTACCTGGTTAAAATAAATACAAAGTTACCTGTAAAATAAATATAAATCCTAAAATAGCTATAATATAATTATAATTTATATTGTAGCTATATTAGGGTTTATTTTACAGGTAAGTATTTAGCTTTAAATAGGAATACTTTAGTTAATAAGAGTTAATTTATTTTGTTAGATTTAAATTATATTTAACTTAGGGGGGTGTTAGTGTTAGGGTTAGACTTAGCTTTAGGGGTTAATCCATTTATTACAGTAGCGGCGAGATTCGGTCAGCAGATTAGGGGTTAATAATTGAAGTTAGGTGTCGGCGATGTTAGGGAGGGCAGATTAGGGGTTAATACTATTTATTATAGGGTTATTGAGGCGGGAGTGAGGCAGATTAGGGGTTAATAACTTTATTATAGTAGCGGTGCGGTCCGCTAGGCAGATTAGGGGTTAATAAGTGTAGGCAGGTGGAGGCGACGTTGAGGGGGGCAGATTAGGGGTTAATAAATATAATATAGGGGTCGGCGGTGTTAGGGGCAGCAGATTAGGGGTACATAGCTATAATGTAGGTGGCGGTGGTGTACGGAGCGGCAGATTAGGGGTTAATAATAATATGCAGGGGTCAGCGATAGCAGGGGCGGCAGATTAGGGGTTAATAAGTGTAAGGTTAGGGGTGTTTAGACTCGGGGTACATGTTAGAGTGTTAGGTGCAGATGTAGGAAGTGTTTCCCCATAGAAAACAATGGGGCTGCGTTAGGAGCTGAACGCGGCTTTTTTGCAGGTGTTAGGTTTTTTTTCAGCTCAAATGGCCCCATTGTTTTCTATGGGGGAATCGTGCACGAGCACGTTTTTGAAGCTGGCCGCGTCCGTAAGCACCGCTGGTATCTAGAGTTGCAGTGGCGTTAAATTATGCTCTACGCTCCCTTTTTGGAGCCTAACGCACTGAAAACCCAGCCATTCTGTGAACTCTAAATACCAGCGGTATTTAAAAGGTGCGTGGGAAAAAAAAGCACGCGTAGCTAACGCACCCCTTTGGCCGCAGAACTCTAAATCTAGGCGTTAGTTAATAATAGAAATATTATTTAGATTTATTTAATTAATATTTAAGTTAGGGGGGTTTTAGGGTTAGTGTTAGACTTAGGTTTAGGGGTTAATAATTTTATTACAGTGGCGGCGGTGTAGGGGGGCAGGATAGGGGTTAATAAATGTATTATAGGTGTAGGGGGGCAGATTAGGGGTTAATAAGTTTAATATAGGTTGCGGTGGGGTCCTGGAGCAGCGGTTTAGGGGTTAAACTATTTATTTAGTTGCAGCGAGGTGCGGGATCAGCAGGATAGGGGTTAATAACTTTATTATAGAGGGCGGCGTATAGGGGGGGCAGGATAGGGGTTAATAGGTATCATGTAGGTGGCGGCGGAGTCTGGGAGCGGCTGTTGAGGGGATAATACATATATTATAGTTGTGGCGGGGTCAGGGAGCGGCGGTTTAGGGGTTAATATGTATAGAGTAGCTTGCGGTGGGCTCCGGGAGCGGCGGTTTAGGGGGTAATAACTTTATTTAGTTGCGGCGGTGTAGGGGGGACAGATTAGGGGTGTTTAGACTCGGGGTACATGTTAGGGTGCTAGGTGCAGACATCTCCCATAGAAATCAATGGGATGTCTGGCAGCAGCGAACTTGTACTTTCGCTATGGTCAGACTCCCATTGATTCCTATGGGATCCACTGCCTCCAGGGCGGCGGATTGAAAACCAGGTACGCTGGGCCTGGAAAAGTGCTGAGCGTACCTGCTAGTTTTTTGATAACTAGCAAAAGTAGTCAGATTGTGCTGCACTTGTGTGCGGAACATCTGGAGTGACGTAAGAATCGATCTGTGTCGGACTGAGTCCGGCGGATCGAAGCTTACGTCACAAAATTATACTTTTGCCGGTCTCTAGCCTTTGATAACTAAGGCGAATCAGCCTCGCCACAAATACGCTGCGGAATTCCAGTGTATTTGAGGTTGACGGCTTGATAACTACCCCCCATAGACTGAAAAGGAGGAGCCTGTAAAGCCTTCAAAACCAAATTAAGACTCCAAGGAGGAGAGATTGATTTAATGACAGGCTTGATACGGACCAAATCATGTCTAAAACAGTGAATATCAGGAATCTTAGCAATCTTTCTGTGAAATAAAACAGAAAGAGCAGTGATTTGTCCCTTCAAGGAACTTGAAGACAAATCTTTATCCAAACCATCCTGAAGAAACTGTAAAATATTATAAAAGTCTTCCAAACTCGATAATAAATCTTCCTATAAACAGATTTATGAGCCTGTAACATAGTATTAATCACTGAGTCAGAAAAACCTCTATGGCTAAGCACTAAGCATTCAATTTCCATACCTTGAAATTTAAAGATTTGAGATCCTGATAGAAAACAGACCTTGAGGTCTAGTCTTAAAGGAAGTGGCAAAGGTTGGCAACTGGACATCCGAGCAAGATCCGCATACCGAAACCTGTGAGGCCATGTTGGTACTACCAGAA
This sequence comes from Bombina bombina, assembly GCF_027579735.1. Taxonomy (NCBI): domain Eukaryota; kingdom Metazoa; phylum Chordata; class Amphibia; order Anura; family Bombinatoridae; genus Bombina; species Bombina bombina. The sequence goes on from NC_069499.1 coordinate 998,743,265, forward strand.
ACACAAACGACTGTTTCATGATGATCTTGGAGATCCCTCTTGGAAGAAGAACTAGAGGAACTAGAGGCGGGAAAATATAAGCAGGTTGGTAAAACCAAAGAACTGCTAACGCATCCATCGATTCCACCTGAGGATCTCTGGAACTGAACAAGTACCTGGGAAGTTTTTTGTTTAGATGGGAAGCCATCAGATCTATTTCTGGAAGACCCCACATCTGAACAATCTGAAAAAAACACATCTGGATGGAGAGACCACTCCCCGGATGTAAAGTCTGACGGCTGAGATAATCCACTTCCCAATTGACTATACCTGGAATATGTACTACAGAAATTAGACAAGAGCTGGATTCCACCCAAGAAAGTATCCAATATACTTCTTTCATAGCTAGGGGACTGTGAGTCCCACCCTGATGATTGACATATGCCACAGTTGTGATATTGTCTGTCTGAAAACAAATAAATGATTCTCTCTTCAACAGAGGCAAATCCTGAAGAGCTCTGAAAATAGCACAGAGTTCTAAAATATTAATTGGCAACCTTGCCTCTTGAGGTTTCCAAACTCCTTGTGCTGTCAGAGATCCCCAGACAGCTCCCTAACCTGAAAGACTTGCATCTGTTGTGATTACAGTCCAGGTTGGATGAACAAAAGAGGCCCCTTCTAAACGATGGTGGTCTAACCACCAAGACAGAGAGAGTCGAACGTTGGGATTTAAGGATATTGACTGTGATATCCTTGTATAATCCATGCACCATTGATCCAGCAAACTAAGCTGAAGAGGTCTTATGTGAAAACAAGCAAAGGGAATGAACAAAACTGAAGGCTTTGACAAACTGAAACCAATTTCATTTGTCTCTTGCCTGTTAGAGACAGAGTCATGGACACTGAATCTATATGGAAACCTAAAAAGGTGACCCTTAGCTGAGGAATCAAGGAACTTTCCGGTAAATTGATCCGCCAATCATGTCTTTGAAGAAACAATACTGGTTGATTCATGTGAGATTCAGCAAATAAGGAACACCGCAATACCCTGTTCTCTGAATACAGAGAGTAGGACACCAAGAACCTTTGAGAAAAAACTTGGAGCTGTCGCTAGGCCAAATGGAAAAGCGGCAAATTGGTAATGCTTGTCTAGAAAAGAGAATCTCAGAAACCAATAGTGGTCTGGATGAATCGGAATATGAAGATATGCATCCTGTTAGTCTATTGTGGACATATAATGACCTTGCTGAACAAAAGGCAGAATAGTCCTTATAGTTACCATTTGAAAGAAGGCACTCTTACAAAACGATTCAAAATTTCAGATCAAGAACTGGCCTGAATACATTTTCTTTCTTTGGGACAATGAATAGATTTGAATAAAACCCCAGACCCTGTTCCTGAAACAGAACTGGTATGATTACCCTGAAAGCTCCAGATCTGAAACACACTTCAGAAAAGCCTGAGCTTTCACTGGATTTACTGGGAAGTGTGAGAGAAACAAATCTTCTCACAGGAGGTCTTACTCTGAATCCTATTCGATACCCTTGAGAAACAATACTCTGAGTCAACTGATTTTGGACAGAATCAGTCCAAATGTTTTGGAAAAAAATTGAAACTGCCCCCCACCAGCTGACTTGGGGACTAACTTTGGTTTCTTAAAGGGCTTGAATCTATTCCAACTTGAAGAAGGTTTCCAATTGGAACCTGATTCTTTGGGGGTAGGATTGGCTTTTTTTCCTATTCTGTCGAACAGAACGATAATGATTAGAAGATTTTAGATTTACCTTTAGGATTATATCCTGAGGCAAAAAAAAACTCCCTTCCCCCCAGTGATAGTTGAGATAATTGAATCCAACTGAGAACCAAATAAATTATTACCTTGGAAAGAAAGAGATAGTAATCTAGACTTAGATACCATGTCAACATTCCAATATTTAAGCCACAAAGCTCTTCTAGCTAAAATAGCTAAAGACTTAGATTTAACATCAATTTTGATGATATCAAAAAATAGCACCACAGATAAAATGATTAGCATGTTGAAGCAAGCAAACAATGCTAGACAAATCAAAATCTGTTTCCTTTTGCACTAATCTTTCCAACCAAAAAGTTGATGCAGCTGCAACATTAGCCATGGATATAGCAGGCTTAAGAATAAAGCCAAAAAATAAATAAGCTTTCCTTAGATAAGATTCAAGTTTCCTATCTAAAGGAACCTTAAAAGAAGTGCTATCTCATAGGAATAGTAGTACGTTTGGCAAGAGTGAAATAGCCCCATCAACTTTGGGGGATTTTTTCACTAGCTGCTGGCAAAGGATACAACTTCTTAAACCAAAAAGAAGGAATAGAAGAAGTACTAAGCCTATTCCATTCCTTAGAAATCATATCAGAAATAGCATCAGGAACTGGAAAAAACCTCTGGAGTAACCACAGGAGGTTTGTAAACAGTATTTAAACGTTTACTAATTTTAGTCACAAGAGGAATAGAATCCTCAATATCCAAAGTAACCAACACTTCTTACGAATATACTCCATCTTAAAGAGTAGATTTGTCAGTGTCAATATCTGAGGAAGGATCTTCTGAACCAGATAGATCCTCATCAGAGGAGGATAATTCAGTATGTTGTCGGTCATTTGAAATTTCATCAACTTTATGAGAAGTTTTAAAAGACCTTTTATGTTTATTAGAAGGCGGAATAGCAGAAGAAGCCTTCTGAATCGCATCAGCAATAAAAATATTTTATATTCACAGGGATATCATGTACATCAGATGTTGAAAGAACAACAGGCATTGTACTAGTACTGAAGGATACATTCTCTGCATGCAAAAGCTTGTCATGACAACTGTTACATACTAGCGCTGGAGATATAATCTCCACAAATTTACAACAGATACACTTATCTTTGGTAGAACTGTTATAAGGCAGCAGGATTCCAACAGTGGTTTCTGAGACAGTCAGTCAATCAGATTGAGACATCTTGCAAATGTAAGAGAAAAAAACAACATATAAAGCAAAATTATCAATTTCCTTATATGGCAGTTTCAGTAATGGGGAAAAAAATGCAAACAGCATAGCCCTCTGAGCATAAAAAAGAGCAAAAGGTATATAGGAAGTGGGTTTTAAATAAATAAATTATTTGGCGTCAAGTATGACGCACAATGCAAAATGATTTTTTTTTGGCGCTAGCAACATCCGGAAATGATGCAACTTGCATCATAGCAGACGCAACTTTGTGTAAGGAAACCTGGCATCAACTAAGATGCCGGAAATTACAAATTTGCATCACCAAACGTACCTTCTCGACAAAAAAATTCTCGCGCCAAGAATGACGCAATAAATATCAGCCTTTTGCGACCTCTCGAGTCTAACTTTGCCCATGAAAATTAATGAAAATTCTGTCAAATTTGAAGAAAAGACTGTACTCCAGGTAATAAAAAATAACATCCTAAATATGTTTCCCAGTTTTGAAACTGATAGTCTGCAAAATGAAATATACATAAACCTGTCTCATGGCAAATATAAGTACAATACATATATTTAAAACTTTATAATAATACAGTAACATCAAGTGCCAAACCATAGCTTAGTATGTCTTAAGTAATGAAAACATACTTACCGAAAGACACCCATCCACATATAGCAGATAGCCAAACCAGTACTGAAACAGTATCAGTAGAGGTAATTGGAATATGAGAGTATATCGTTGATCTGAAAAGGGAGGTAGGAGATGAATCTCTACGACTGATAACAGAGAACCTTTGAAAAGGTTTCCCATGAGGAAAACCATAGAATCAATATGTACTCTGAGAGGAATCAAGCTTCAAAATGCTGAGAAGCGCATATCAACGAAGAAAATCAAGCACAAACTTACTTCACCACCTCCATAGGAGGCAAAGTTTGTAAAACTGAATTGTGGGTGTGGTGAGGGGTGTAATTATAGGCATTTTGAAGTTTGGGAAACTTTGCCCCTCCTGGTAGGATTGTATATCCCATACGTTCATGGACTCTTGCCAATTACATGAAATAAATTTACCATCACTTTAATGTGGTTGCGATTTCCAAAGTTAGCACACAAGCAAAATTTTACTTTCAACATGTAATACGTGCGCTTATCCAGCTGCACTAATTGTTTACTTTGAGGGCCGTTAGCACTCGAGTGGATTTTTTTTGCGTACCACTTGTAATCTGGCCTAGATAGTGTATATTTTTTGCATAGCATATAGCCATCAAGTAATATTTGGCTATCTCAGATCATTCCAGTGAAATGTCCTTTAAAGTCTCTTGAGCATGTATATTAAACCTCCTTTGCTGTGGTCAGTTGAGGACAGACATGAATGGGCATCTAGGGTAATGTGTTTCTACATTCACGGCATAACATGTTACATGGTCAACTTTCTGTAGCCTTCTCCAGAATCTCTGAGAGGAGTGGGAAAAAAAATTCAGAAGAAAATTGCATGAAAATCAGGCATAAATAATAAGTAGGTTGCTAAAGATAATAAGCTTGTCTGCCTAAACCCTATAGCTGCACTCTGTTTTAATATATCAATAAATATGTGATGCCTTTAAAATAAATAACACACTTCCCTCATTGTATGGACAACCCATGTGAAAGAAATCTAATGAGACCAGGATTAGGGTCCTTTAAATCTATATAATTAACACTTTTAAGGACTGAAAATCTAGTGGCTGCTAGATAATACTGGCTCCATGTTACAAAGCAATAAAAGGACATTGGTCTAAATTTATAGATGCTCATTAGACTGCCAAGAAGCTTCACTGATAAAGCAAGTTCATGTTCGGAATTCACAGAAGATCACTTCACCTATTTTTACTAACTTTTCATTAGCGGGTATTCCTTCCATTAACAAAGATAGGCCTAGTTTACAAGTGGAGCGCAGGTTGCACTATCAATATCACGAGCCGAAGCTCAGAATAGCGCACACTTTGGTATTACAAGTCCATGGCAAAAAATTATGTTTAGCACAGCTCGCATATCTTTAGTGCACCCTATACTTTCAATGGATAGCGCAACTGCTTAAATTACAAATTGTGAGTTTTGTAGTGCGCACCTTAGAAGTCTCTAAGGAAAGGCATCTAGCACACCTTCAGTTGTTAATAAGCCTGAGGCTTTTCACTTAACGGAGAAGACTTTTTACTTTCAGCTTGTAATCTGAGCGCAAGAATAAGAACGCTATTTATTTAACTTGCACAGTGTTAGCACTTAATAGTGCTAATATTTTCCTCCTCCACTTGTAATCTAGACTATAGTTGTGTTAAAGGCCCCTATATAATGATATGTTGCACAGCAAAGGAGAACAAATAGCAACACTAGAGCAATAATAACAACAGCAACACTTAAGAATTTTTTTTGCAAACTGGGTTCTGTAAATGTTTGTAACTGTAAAATATTAGCATGTCTGTTTTATTAATGTAAATTAGTCTTGCTGGATATAATGAGAACCCTCTAAGAAATCTATGAGATGTGAATAAGGGCCCTGGGTGTTCTTAAAGCATGATTGGGGTTTTTTGAAACGTCATTAAAGCATGCGGAATTCAAAAAAGACCCTATTACCCCTATGAAGTATCTTGTCTTCTGGTGGAGTCTCGTTATTTCAAAGCTGACTAGGTTGTCTCCTATTTATTTTTCCTCAACTTTTCTCATGTTTTCTTTTGTGCGTAAGTGACTGGACCGATTTATAGAGAGAGTTTTTTTTTTTTTTTCATTTGTTTTCTTAATAAAGTTTTGAAGTTATTTCGGGGATACTGGTATAGATCATAAAGGATCTCAAACGGTTACAAGATAAATGCAGCCTCATTGATTATTACAGAGCGGAACTCAAGCCGAGACAAGGAGAAGTACAAATCTTTATGAATTCCACTATTGCAGCTAGGTTTATCAGCTAGATATTAGTTTTGAGAATGAGTATTATTAAATTTAGGTCAATGACTATGCACAATCTCAATTTTAGTTGGCAGCTGCATGGACAAATGTGTATTCTATTTCACAAACTTTAGAAATACAATACATCCATACTATTCCCAAACTTATATGAATTGTTTATTATAATATTACTTTAGCTTAATCATGCAGGCCCAAGTCAGGGAAAACCCCATAGGTGACTCCAGCTTTAATATTTTTTTTAAATCAGTCTCCCATTTCAATTTAGAGAGATCACTGAGAAACAACACATCTAATGAACAATTTAATTTCTAATATTTTACTTTGAGTTCTAAGTTAAATGCCCTTTAGCAAATAAAGAGAAAATGCGTCTTCATATTGCACATATATTTAGTGAATCTAGTCTGATGGCCACCCTAAGCTCATTATAACTGTTGAGTTGGGGGGGGGGGGGAATAACTGAAAACGAACACAGAGATTCAATAAGAATGCTTTCTAATTTATTCATTGCAGTTAATTTGCTTTGAAATGCTTTGCCTTGAAGTCAAAGTGGAAAATATACAGTGATAAGCATCTTCCTATTTACTATTTCTGTAGACAGCTGTGGGGGAAACTATTTAAATAAATCATAAATGAAGTAAACATTCTTAAGATGCAAAGATCAGGGCTACTTTGTCATTAGGTTGGTGTCTAGCAAAATAATGAAAAAAATATTTTTAAAAACAATAACAGACCAACAGGTAATCAGGACAAGCTTCAAATTATTAGGCTAGCTAATGGCTAGATTACGAGTCTTGCGTTAGCCGTAAAAAGCAGCGTTGAGAGGTCCCAACGCTGCTTTTTTTCTAACGCTGGTATTACGAGTCTAGCAGGTACAGGCTCACCGCTCACTTTTCTTCCGCGACTCTAGCTTACCGCAAATCCCCTTACGTAAATTGCGTATCCTATCTTTTCAATGGGACTTGCATAACGCCGGTATTACGAGTCTTGGAAGAAGTGAGCGGTAGACCCTCTCCTGTCAAGACACCTACCGCATTTAAAAGTCAGTAGTTAAGAGTTTTATGGGCTAACGCCGTAACATAAAACTCTTAACTAAAGTGCTAATAAGTACACTAACATCCATAAAATACCTATTAACCCCTAAACCGAGCCCCCCCCCACATCGCAAACACTTAAATAAAGTATTTAACACCTAATCTGCCGACCGGACATTGCCGCAACTGTAATAAATATATTAACCCCTAAACCGCCACACTCATACCTCGCAAACACTAGTTACATGTTATTAACCCCTAATCTGCCGTCCCTAACATCGCCAACACCTATCTACATTTATTAACCATTAATCTGCCACCCCCAACGTCGCTGCTACTATATTAAAGGTATTAACCCCTAAACCTAAGTCTACCCTAACACCCCCCTAACTTAAATATAATTTAAAATAATCAAAATAAAATTACTACAATTAAATAAATTATTCCTATTTAAAACTAAATACTTACCTGTAAAATAAACCCTAAGATAGTTACAATATAACTAATAGTTACATTGTAGCTATCTCAGGCTTTATTTTTATTTACAGGCAACTTTGTATTTATTTTAACTAGGTACAATAGTTATTAAATAGTTATTAACTATTTAATAACTACCTAGATAAAATAAAGACAATTTACCTGTAAAATAAATCCTAACCTAAGTTACAATTACACCTAACACTACACTATCATTAAATTAATTACCTAAACTACCTACAATTAAATATAATTAAATTCAATAAACTAAAGTACGAAAAACAACAAACACTAAATTACAGAAAATAAAAAATATATGCAATTTTTTTAAACTAATTACACCTAATCTAATCCCCCCAAAAATAATAAAAAATCCCTACCCTATACTAAATTACAAATAGCTCTTAAAAGGGACTTTTTTGCGGGGCATTGCTCCAAAGTAATCAGCTCTTTTACCTGGAAAAAAAAAGACAATACCCCCCCCAACATTAAAACCCACCACCCACTCACCCAACCCTACTCTACCACCCAATCCCCCTTTAATAAAACCTAACACTACCCCCTTGAAGATCACCCTACCTTGAGACGTCTTCACCCAGCCGGGCACAAGTGGACCTCCAGAGGGGCAGAAGTCTTCATCTGATCCGGGCAGAAGAGGACCTCCAGGCGGCATCTTCTATCTTCATCCATCCAGAGTGGAGCGGGTCCATCTTCAATCCAGCCGACGCGGAGCATCCTCTTCAAACAAAGTGTAATCGAAGAATGAAGGTTCCTTTAAATGACGTCATCCAAGATGGTGACCCTTGATTTCCGATTGGCTGATAGGATTCTATGCAATCATCCAATAGGATTGAGGTCAAATTCTATTGGCTGATTGGAACAGCCAATAGAATGCGAGCTCAATCCTATTGGCTGATTGGATCAGCCAATAGGATTGAACTTCAATCCTATTGGCTGATCCAATCAGCCAATAGGATTTTTCCTACCTTAATTCCAATAGAATTCCGATAGAATCCTATCAGCCAATCGGAATTCAAGAGACGCCATCTTGGATGACGTAATTTAAAGGAACCTTCATTCTTCGCTTGGACTTCGTTTGAAGAGGATGCTCCGCGTCGGCTGGAATGAAGATGGACCCGCTCTGCTCCAGATGGATGAAGATAGAAGATGCCGCCTGGATGAAGACTTCTGCTCGTCTAGAGGTCCTCTTCTGCCTGGATCAGATGAAGACTTCTTCCCCTCTGGAGGTCCATTTGTGCCCGGCTGGGTGAAGACGTCTCAAGGTACGGTGATCTTCAAGGGGGTAGTGTTAGGTTTTATTAAGGGGGGATTGGGTGGGTTTTAGAATAGGGTTGGGTGTGTGGGTGGTGGGTTTTAATGTTGGGGGGTATTGTCTTTTTTTTCAGGTAAAAGAGCTGATTACTTTGGGGCAATGCCCCACAAAAGGCCCTTTTAAGGGCTATTTGTAATTTAGTATAGGGTAGGGATTTTTATTATTTTGGGGGGGCTTTTTTATTTTATTAGGGGGATTAGAGTAGGTGTAATTAGTTTAAAAAAATTGTAATTATTTTTTTATTTTCTGTAATTTAGTGTTTGTTGTTTTTCGTACTTTAGTTTATTTTAATTAATTGTAGGTAGTTTAGGTCATTAATTTAATTATAGTGTAATTGTAACTTAGGTAAGGGTTTATTTTACAGGTAAATTTGTTTTTATTTTAGCTAGGTCGTTATTAAATAGTTAATAACTGTTTAATAACTATTGTACCTAGTTAAAATAAATACAAAGTTGCCTGTAAAATAGAAATAAATCCTAAAATAGCTACAATGTAACTATTAGTTATATTGTAGCTATTTTAGGGTTTATTTTATAGGTAAGAATTTAGTTTTAAATAGGAATAATGTATTTAATTGTAGTTATTTTAATTAGATTTATTTAAATTATATTTAAATTAGGTGTGGTGTAATGGTTAGGGTTAGACTTTAGGTTTAGGGGTTAATAACTTTATTATAGTGGCGGCGACGTTGGCGGCGGCAGATTAGGGGTTAATACATTTAATATAGTTGCGGTGACATTGGGGGGGCAGATTAGGGGTTAATACATTTAATATAGTTGCGGCGACATTGGGGGGGCAGATTAGGGGTTAATCCATATAATGTAGGTAGCGGCGGTGTCCGGAGCGGCAGATTAGAGGTTAATAATTATAATGTAGGTGGCGACGATGTCGGGGACGGCAGATTAGGGGTTAATAAGTGTAAGATTAGGGGTGTTTAGACTCGGGGTTCATATTAGGGTGTTAGGTGTAGACATAAAATTCCTTTCCCCATAGGAATCAATGGGGCTGCGTTAGGAGCTGAACGCTGCTTTTTTGCAAGTGTTAGGTTTTTTTTAAGCCGGCTCAACCCCATTGTTTCCTATGGGGAAATCGTGCACGAGCACGTTTAGCCAGCTCACCGCTACCGTAAGCAGCGCTGGTATTACAGTGAGATGTAGAGCTAAATTTTGCTCTCCGTTCACTTTTTTGAGGCTAACGCCGGGTTTTAAAAAAACCTGTAATACCAGCATTGTCTTAAGGGAGCATTGAAAAAAAATGCTCGTTTGCTCGTTAGCAATGCACCCCTGTTACCGCAAAACTCGTAATCTCGGTGTAAATGTCGTAGATATTCCAAGATAATATGATGTAATATACATTAAACTAATCAATGCTGATTATTCCACAGTGTTAATCTGATTGTCAACCTTTCTATAACCCAGGCTATACTAAAAAAAAAGTCACAAAGGGGGGGCGGAGCTAACCGCTGAGCAGTTAGGACGCACAGAGCTAGAGTTCCTCTGCTACCAGGGCCCAAAATAGCCTTTAAAGGTTTCAAAAGACCCCCAAACTATTCACCAATTGGCAATTATATCCCTCACTACCCCTGTACCCCACCTCCGAGTCCTTTAACTAGTTACAGGACCTTTCCCCATCTTACCACACCAGCGCCGCCTGTTTGAGCCTCCATAGACCACCGGAGACTGTTCAGGGTATACTATTACCCCCCCCCAGCTCTCTCAGGACCATCCGGTGACGATCCAGTCACCCTGCGGACCTCTCCAGACCAGCCTTACCACTTAGGGAGAAAGGGAACGGAACGCCGCAAAGCCCGCAAACGGCGGCCATTTTAAACATACCTCCCTGAGAAAGCTGTGCTGCGCGGAGTCTCTGTGCACTCTCCCATCCCGTAAGTACACAACTCACCTACCCAGCTCCACACACCTGTTATCCTGCAGCGGGGTTTGGTTCACCCCCTCTCACAGCCCGACGTGGCACTTGAGCTGAATTGGAGCACAGGCAGCCCAGCATTCTAAGGATTTGGAGCGGAGGTGGCTCCTTGCAGCTGCCTTCACACAAAACGCACATACCACAGATCATAAGGATTCACTGCCTGCTGTATACCAGACATGAGTACACTCCCTAATTTTGTTGATCCTTGGGACAGAACCTCTGTTTCTTATATCTGCTGATTAAAGGGCACATATATACAGCCCTTCCTTCCCTGCAGAGGAGTCACATCTAGTCACCTGGGTTCCCTCATCTGCTGGTTATTTGGAAATACTACTTAGACTGCATAACTCTCCTCTAGCAGCTATAATCTTTCTATCTCCATCACAGCTGGCTGACTAAAAGAGACCCAAATCTGCAGCCCAGTAATAACATCCAAAACCACAAGTGCTCCCTAGGGCTCCTGCAACTAATCCTGTTACTTTTGCATTTACCCTAATTTGCAGAGATTGCCTAACGCCAGTATCTTTACTGATTATTACAAGAACACCCATCACAGCAATATACCACTGCAGAAACCCTGCATAGACACCACAAAAGCTGCACTAATTGTCCTCTAGGTACCCCCTCTCCCTCCTTTCCCGCGCCCATCCCAAGGCGCGGGTCATATCCTAATCACTTTTACCGGACTCGTCCAGAGGTGGTATAGCCCTTGGAGAGGGGGAAATCCTCACCTATATCTCAATCTAGTGGCAGAATACTGGACTCTCTTGTTATCACCTTAAAAATGAGGATGGAGGGCTAGGGCATCATGCTCTAGAGGGGTGGGGTTGGCATTCCCCCCAGTTATCATCTATCTTTTGGATAGCAATCTCAATTTATGTGTTTTTCTCTCTTCTATCAAACATAATCTATCTGGCAACCTTGAGACAGCTCACTCATATCATGGCGCAATCTATCAAATGAAAAGCAAAACACCAGGAAAACCCTAAGAGGACCCTCCCTGATCACTTCCACAGTAAAAATCTCTCAGATCCAGACCTTTCAGGAGAGGACTCTAGAGATTTAGTAACCCCAACAACTGACCATCCTAAGCTGGATTCATCACGCAAAGATAAAACAACACTATCTCAGTCTACCTTCTTGGAATCCATTAAAATTCTAACAGACAAGATGGACACTCACTACTCATCGCTGAGGCAAGAGCTTAGCCAATCAATTGGCGAGCTGAAGCGAGAGATTTCTTGCCTAGGGGAAAGAACCGAAATCTTGATCATGCGGGCCTCTTTCACCTACAGGCCTCTCAAAGAACCCTATCATAAGCTACAGATCTTTCCTGATCTATCCCCATACACGCTAGCCAAGAGGAGGACTTTTCATCAATTCACGCTAGGTCTCAGACAACATAAGATCAAATACAGATGGGGATTTCCTGTGAAGTTATATGTGCAACATCAAGACCTCTCCTACACAGTATCTTCCGTTGACCAAGGCATGAAACTCTTAACCACCTGGGAACTTGCAGGTCCCCCTGATCTCCCTCCCAGGAAAAAAAGGAAAAACGAGTGACCTCAACCTCTCAGCTTCAGAATGGCGCTCCCGAAACCCCACCTCTGCTCTCCAAGACTTAGAACTCTCCTGATGCCCCCCTGAGTTCCTTGTCTTTCCTATAGCTTACCTCTGGACCTACTAGGAGATCTCTCCTTCAAGGAAGTCTATCTGACTTTTACATAGAAGCCATACCGAGGAGGAGGGTGCACTCACGGGTACACATCTTACTCCTTTTTCACTCCTCCAATCTCGGCTTTTCCCAGTAAGACACTCGCCATGGACACCCCACGGACAGGTAAGCCTAGAGCCCACGCACGGGTACTTACCTTACCCTATTCTGGCTCATGGCTCTTCCCTTGCCCTTTCTTCTGTTATAATTGTTTATTGTGATAGGTTTACAGCCCATAGGATTTTGCTGAATAGTTTCATTATTCAAAATGTTATTTAGTTTAATGTTTTTCACCATTAGGAGCTAATACATTTCATTTTCTCTTATGCCAGAGGAAATTTAATACTCAATATATACAGGCCTGTTACTGTTCTCGTATTTATACTATGCACTCAGAAAAATTTTATTTACTGAATTGTATCTATTGCTCATATATAGACCTGTACATTCACCATTAATGTCATGCACCTCTTTTTTTTTAGCCTGTTTACCCCACTGAGAACTATTATTTGTATTGATATGTCAGATGTGTCGTTTGTTTTCACAGGATTGTATTCACATTCTGTTACCACCTTATCAACAACAAATCCCAGTGCTTGTACTCACATACTTCCCCTCACAACACTCTTACTACTAAGTTATGGGATCCTGTTATGCTTGCCCCCTCACAAGTACGCTCCATCTATCTTTACTCACCATCCTCTACACCTTCCCATATCACTCCTCTCACACATATCTCAGCTCCTATCTTCCAGCTTGGGGTGGCCACTCAAACAACCATCTACTCACCTAGTTTTCAGTCTCATCCACACTTCCACACATTGCTAATCCTTTCCACACACCCTTTCCTACAAAACTGGGGGGTGCCCCCGCTGCCTCCCCACCTCTACACTTCCTACACTTCCTCACCTTCTGACTCCCATTCACATACTCCCGCCGCCTTCCACCTCCCCCTAAATGCTTATAGCCCTCTTCCCTTATCATCTCCTCTTCCCCTCTTTCCATTACTACCGCTAGCTCTGTACCATACTATCATCCTTTTCCTCCACATCGCTGACTAGCTCCAACACTTATCTACACACTAATTTCCTATTGACTTTACACTTAAGGCTCCGCCCCCCTCCCCCCTTCTTCCCTTGCCCCTACATTTACCTCTACTCATTATACGGTTACCTTACGCTAGCTCATTCCCCCCTTCCTATCCTCATCCCTTCTCTCTTTATAACCAAAGCGGCTCTGGTCCGCTGTATCCCCCCCCCTGAAAAACATATTTTAGAAAGCGAAGCTAGCAACAGTCCCCCGTGTCGGCAATCAGCATCCACTTACATCTTACCGACGCCAATCCCCTCCCCCCCCCCTTTTTTTTATTTCCTCTTCCTCCTCCCTTCCTTTCTCTCCATCCCTTCCTCACTCATAGCATGTAATTCAGCTCTGCAATGAAGGGTCTACATATCCTAACTCTCAATGTCCAGGGACTAAACTCCCCTACCAAACATAGTTTGCTATTATCCTCCTTATGCAAAAATCACATCGACATTGCCTTCATACAAGAGACACACTGGACCCCCACACATGGCAATCGCTACACCTCCAAACACTACCCCATACTTCTCGAAGCCACATTCCCATCGAAATCTAGAGGAGTCGCTATCTATATAGGCAAAAATATCCACTATGATCCAATTTATATCGAATCAGACCCCCAACACGCTTCATCATAGCTATCTGCAAGTTCAACACTCACCTAGTGACCCTCCTCAACATATATGCCCCGAACATTAAACAACTGAAATTCCTCAGAACTCTCCTCAAGTCGGTAGCAGCTATTCAACAGGGTGACCTCATACTAGGTGGAGACTTCAATAAAATCTGGGACGTACAAACAGACAGACGAGGGCCTCCCCTCTCTAGAAATGACAGAGCGACTCACTCTCTATCATCAGCCTTCCAATCACTAATAGCACAATATGAGCTATACGACGTATGGCGTGCCCTGCACCCACAAGATAAAGAATTCACCTTCTACTCATCCCCACACAAGTCGCATACACGCATAGATTACTTCTTCGCGCATGCTAAATTCCTGGACACTATTCATTCCGCATCTATCTCCCCATCTCTTGGTCGGATCATGACTCACTTCACCTATATATAGGCCCACATACCCATCCACCCCCTCTTACTTGGAGCCTGCAAGACTGGACTCTCACAGATCCCCACCTCAAGACAGTCCTCCAGAATACAATCATAGACTATATTGCCCTTAATGACAATGACCAGACCTCAGCTCAAAATCTGTGAGCCACCTTGAAGGCAGTGGTGAGGGGCAACCTCATGCAATTTGAATTTGAAACACGCTCAAAAAGTAAGGCCACCTTATTTTCCCTGATTATCCAGCTTCGCCGTCTCAAAGCGGACTTGTCCCACACATACTCCCCTTCTATCAATGGCAAAATAGCCAACACAATGAAACAAATTCAAACCCTTGAGCTCAAGAAGACTCAAACCATGTTAGAGAAATACAGAAGGATTCATTATCATTTCGGTAACAAAGCTTCCACTCTCCTAGCCAACAAACTTAAAAACCGAACAGCCCAAGCCAGAATTATTTCTATACAAACCCCATCGAACACACACGTGTCTGTCCCTCTCAATATCAGTGACACCTTCAGACAAAACTATTTGAACCTTTATAACATCGAGGCCAATTTAGATTCTGCGGCTTGTCCTGTAGAGCGCATATCCGGGTTTCTTAAATCCCTTGCTCTTCCCTCACTAACCCTCGAAGACGCATCTCTCCTCACGTCCCCGATTACAACTCAGAAAATAGCAAAAATGATTCGCAACCTAAAATTAGGGAAAGCCCCTGGTCCTGACGGCTTTACAGCCAGGTTTTACAAAACTTTCTACCTCAGATAGCCCCTATTTTCTGCAAATTCTTCCAGGAGGTATACTCAGGAGCATCTTTTACAGCTGAATTCTTAGAAGCAGTGATAGTCACTATTCTAAAACCTGGTAAACCCGCCGATCTCTGCAGCAGCTATCAGCCGATCTCATTAATTAATCTTGATACAAAAATATACGCCAAACTTTTGGCCAATAGAGTCACGAAGGTCATTCCCTCCCTTATAGCTGGTGATCAAGTCGTATTTATTCCGAACAGAGAAGGCGTCGATGCGACTAGGCAAATACTGGATGTCCTCCATCTGGCGGGTCGTCGGGGGCGCTCCCTTCCTGGCCCTGTCGCTAGACACGGAAAAAGCGTTCAATAGGGTCAGGTGGGAGTTCCTGTGGGAGACCATGGACACCTTTGGTTTCCCCGCCCCCTTTATAAGTGCAGTGAAAACCCTCTATAATCACCCGACGTCTGTTGTTCGAGGAGTGGGGTTCCAGTCCTCCAATTTCACCATAGCAAACGGCACCAGACAGGGATGTCCCCTCTCCCCACTCCTGTTTGCCCTCACCATAGAACCCCTAGCTCAATCTATCAGACATGAACCTCAAGTTGTGGGGCTTGTCATAGGGCCGCATATCCATAAAATCTCCCTCTATGCGGATGACATTACTCTCTTCCTGACATCACCCAACACTTCCCTCACTGCAGTCTTTACCATATTAGAAAAGTTTGGCTCCCTGTGCTTTTATAAACTCAATGTGACCAAAACTGAAGCCCTCCCCATAATCATTCCTCCAGGAGCTCTAACCTCTCTTCAGTCAACCTACCATTTCCAATGGAAAAATACTTCACTCAAGATCCTGGGGGTCCACCTTAGTCCAGACCCTACCGACACTATAGCACAGAATTACACTGACAGACTCCCAGAGTTCAAGAGACTTCTTGAGTCTTGGGAATTCCATGAAATCTCATGGACAGGTCGCATCGCAGCGGTAAAGATGTCTTTCCTCCCCAAGATTACATACCTCCTAAGATCTATTCCATATAACATCCCGAGAGCACTCCTTAACAGATTCCAAAGCTTGATTACCTCTTATGTATGGAGAGACCGACGGCCTAGAACGTCGGGTCGCACTCTTGAAAAGCCGATCTTACAAGGAGGCCTAGCTCTCCCGAACTTGATCTCGTACTACAATGCCGCTACATTATCGCACATTCTCCGCTGGAATGACCCCGAGAGACAACTTAGCTGGTACTCCTTAGAGTCCTCATTACTGCCTTCGAGTATAACTCTCTCTGACTTAATATGGATTCCCCCTCACCACGAGCCATTGATGACCTACACCCTGTTTTAAAACATGCGCTACGATTTTGGGATCAGATCAGACATAATCCAGACATATCCCCTCACCCTTCCCCCGCTATGACAATCCCTGCTGCGCTTTACTGTCTCCCGGACTCTCACTACGACCTGTGGCCACAGTTGCGAACACTCCAGATTTCAGATTTCTATGAGGAAGACAAATGGCTATCACACCCAGAAATTTGCACTAAACTTCGACTCCCACCCAAATTGCATTTTGAGGGATTTCGTTTAAACACTCGACTACGCACATGGGGTTATCCCAAACAGACATTGTGTCCAATGACCACCTGGGAGAAGTCTTGGTATGGGGCTCATGGTCTCAGACACCTCTTATCCTTCCACTACAGTATACTCACTAACCCGACTCCCTCACATAAAATTTCCCAGCATCATGCCTGGGAGAAAGAAATAGGTTTCGCAGTTACCACAGAAGTTTGGCATACTAGAATCAAAATAACCAAAAAGATCCTCCATTGTGCCACACTCTGGGAGCTACATTATAAGATCCTGGTGCGTTGGCACCTTGTCCCAACTATACTACACACGATATACCATTCGCAATCTCCCGAGTGCTGGAGAAGATGCAAATTGCTTGGCTCCCCGCTCCACATCTGGTGGTCTTGTCCAGTAATTCAGCCTTTGTGGAAAAAAATATTTGCACTTCTCCAGACACTAGGCCTCACCCCCCCATTTACCCCTGAAGTAACTCTCTTGCACATGCAGATGCCCAACCTCACCTCTTCGGGAAAAGCAATCACAATTTATGTCCTCATGGCCACAAAATTAGTCCTAGCAAGGAACTGGAAAAAAGAGGAACCCCCCGACCCTCTACCAAGTAATCTCATGTGTACACTATATTGGCCAAATGGAACAATACTCGTACAGAGTACTTGACAAGTCCGATGCTTTCCATGAAATATGGCTCCCATGGCTTACAAAATTTCCTAACTGGTCATCAAACCTCTAGATACCACCTCAGGCCCGCTTACCACCTTCCTTCTCCTCTCCCCTCATCCCCCCCCCTCTCCCCCCCCCCTTTTTTTTTTTTCTCCCTTCTCACACCTTCCACGCTCACTTACCATGAATCTTCTCGCCCTATAATCTAACAGAATTAGAGCACCAATACTATCATACTCAAAACCACAGACACGGTACCTAAACTTCTACCCACAGCATATCACTTTCAGAAAAGAGACCATATCTATGCCTGTATTCATTCTTGTTTTTATTTATCATTGTCTACATACGTCCACAAATGTTCGATTTGTAATATTCAAACCTGTACTGCAACTATATATCTTTATAACCTCAAATTTGTATCTTTAGGCAATGTTGTTATATATTATATTGTCTCAATAAAAATTTTCTGTTTAAAAAAAAAAAAAGTCACAAAGAAAGAATGCATGAACTTAAAGGGATATTTTAATGCATATAAAAGCACCTACTTAACATTACAATAACTAAATTGGTTGGCCAAAAAATGTGACCAAAAGTTTTGGAATCCACAAATACACCAAAGTTCAACTTATCAAGAGGTTTTAATTGTATCTTGTCTATAAATGACAATGCATACACACATTGTAAAAAGTGGTGATGATTTGTTTACCTTGAAAATAGATAAAAAAATACCCTCAAAGTTCACAAATTTATAAAACATATAGAAAAAAGATGGTAAGTCTTAAAGGGACACTGAACTAAACAATGATCTGCATGGGACTTTAAATTATAGAGTCTACTGCATGTCCTTTATTGATTGCTAAGTTTGCAATAAATATAAAAAAAATTGTAAAATTTCCAACCACCCTTTACACCCTGTCTGTTATTGTGGTACTTTTTTATTTCTGACAAGATAAGTAGTATAGTTTAAAGCAGTGTTTCTTATCCGCGGTCTTCAAGTACCCCCAACAGTCCAGGTTTTCATTATAGCTGAACTAGTGCACAGGTGAAATAATCAACTGATGGCTAAGAGCAGGTTAGTTACCATGGTTACTGATCATCTGATTACTTCACCTGTGCAGTGGTTCAGCTATAATGAAAACCTGGACTGTTGGTGGTAATTGAGGATCACGGTTGAAAAACACTGGTTTAAAATAATAATCAGTGTCCTGTTAACGCAGTAATTTGCACCATGGACTATAAAAAAGGCTATTGCAGACTTTTATTTATTTTTATTTATTTATACTTTAGTGTTGACTGCTCAACAATAATATGCTGGGCTGTACATTTCCAGCAGACTATCAATAGATGTGCTCTTTTTTTAAATGATCTGTATGTAAAATAGAAGCAAAAAGCAGTCACAATGAATTGTATTTTGTCACTATTGCATATTGATTTATTCTGCAGATTATTGTTGCACTTAAAACAATATTTTCATTTCATTAAATGGAATATGTACATGTGGATTCTTATCTACTTATATAAATTTCAAATCTAAAAACATTGCAATGAGTCATTTCAGTACTGACACTTTTTTCTTTGTTATTTTTCCCCATAGTTATTTGTCAGAGAAAATTTTTTAAACCCAAGCAATTGCTTTTACATTGTCTTTTTAGGCATTTTTCAATATTTTATATAACTCATGGCGGGTTAGTGTACATAAAGAATTAGATTACTCCTGTTGGGTTTATGTGCGCAAAGCCCGACAGGAGTACCCTAATTATTCATGTGCGCTAACCCGACGAGTCAGTAGTTATGGGTTTTACGCTACAAAGCTGTAGCATAAAACTCATAACTAAAGTGTTACAAAGTACACTAACACCCATAAACTACCTATTAACCCCTAAATCGAGGCCTTCCCGCATCGCAAACACTATAATAACAATATTAACATCTAATCTGCTGCTCCGGACATTGCCGCCACTATAATAAACATATTAATCCCTAAACCGCCGCACTCCCGCATCGTAAACACTAGTTAAATATTATTAACCCCTAATCTGTCACCCCCAACGTCACCGCCGCCACTATACTAAAGTTATTAACCCCTAAACCTAACCCTAAGTCTAACCCTAACACCCGTAACTTTAATATAATTAAAATAATTCTAAATAAAAATTACTATTATTAACTAAGTAATTCCTATTTAAAACTAAATACCTGTAAAATAAACCCTAAGCTAGCTACTGTATAACTAATAGTTACATTGTAGCTAGCTTAGGCTTTATTTTTATTTCACAGCTAAGTTTGTATTTATTTTAACTAGGTAGACTAGTTAGTAAATAGTTATTAACTATTTACTAACTACCTAGTTAAAATAAATACAAATTTACCTGTAAAATAAAACCTAAGATGTCTTACACTAACACCTAACATTACACTACAATTAAATAAATTACATTAATTAAATACAATTAACTAAATTACAAAAAAAACACTCAATTTCACAAAATAAAAAAGAAATTATCAAATGTTTAAACTAATTACACCTAATCCAATAGCCCTATCAAAATAAAAAAGCCCCCCCAAAATAAAAAAAAACCTAGCCTAAACTAAACTGCCAATAGCCCTTAAAAGGGCCTTTTGCAAGGCATTGTCCCAAAGAAATCAGCTCTTTTACCTGTAAAAAAAAAAATACAAACAACCCCCAAAACAGTAAAACCCACCACCCACACAACTAAACCTCCCAAATAAAATCCTATCTAAAAAAACCTAAGCTCCCCATTGCCCTGAAAAGGACATTTGGATGGGCATTGCCCTTAAAAGGGCAATTAGCTCTTTTTCTTTGCCCAAACCCCTAATCTAAAAATTAAATCCAACCAATAACCCCTTAAAAAAACCTAACACTAACCCCCGAAGATCCACTTACAGTTTTTGAAGAACCGACATCCATCCTCATAAAGCCGGGTGAAGTCTTCTTCCAAGCCGGCAGAAGTCCTCAACGAAGCTGGGAGAAGTCTTCATCCAAGCGGCAATAAGTCGTCCTCCAGGTGGGCAGAAGTCTTCATCCAGACAGCATCTTCTATCTTCATCCTTCTGACGTGGAGAGGCTCCATCATCAAGACATCCAAGCATCCTCTTCTTTCGCTGGATCTTGAAGAATGAAGTTTCCTTTAAATGACGTCATCCAAGATGGTGTCCCTTGAATTCTGATTGGCTGATGAAGATAGAAGATGCCGTCTGGATGAAGACTTCTGCCCACCTCGAGGACGACTTCTTGCCGCTTGGATGAAGACTTCTCCCGACTTCGTTGAAGACTTCTGCCCGCTTGGATGAAGACTTCTCCCGGCTTGATGAGGATGGATATCCAGTCTTCAAAAACTGTAAGTGGATCTACCGGGGGTTAGTGTTAGGTTTTCTTAAGGGTTTATTGGGTGGGTTTTATTTTTAGATTAGGGTTTTGGGCAAAGAAAAAGAGCTAAATGCCCTTTTAAGGGCAATGTCCATCCAAATGCCTTTTTCAGGGCAATAGGGAGCTTATTTTTTTTTAGATTGGATTTTATTTGGGGGTTTGGTTGTGTGAGTGGTGGGTTTTACTCTTGGGGGGTTGTTTGTATTTTATTTTACAGGAAAAAGAGCTGATTTCTTTGGGGCAATGCCCCGCAAAAGGCCCTTTTAAGGACTATTGGCAGTTTAGTTTAGGCTAGGGTTTTTTTATTTTTTTTGGGGGGGGGGGGCTTTTTTATTTTGATAGGCCTTTTAGATTAGGTGTAATTAGTTTAAATATTTGATCATTTCTTTTTTATTTTGTGTAATTTAGTGAGGGGGGGTTGTATTTAATTAATGTAATTTATTTAATTGTAGTGTAATGTTAGGTGTTATTGTAAGACAGGTTAGGTTTTATTTTACAGGTAAATTTGAATTTATTTTAACTAGGTAGTTAGTAAATAGTTAATAACTATTTACTAACTAGTCTACCTAGTTAAAATAAATACAAACTTAGCTGTGAAATAAAAATAAAACCTTAGCTAGCTACAATGTAACTATTAGTTATATTGTAGCAAGCTGAGGGTTTATTTTTTTTTAGGTAAGTATTTAGTTTTAAATAGGAATTACTTAGTTAATGATAGTAATTTTTGTTTAGATTTATTTTAATTATATTAAAGTTCGGGGTGTTAGGGTTAGGGTTAGACTTAGGGTTAGGTTTAGGGGTTAATATATTTATTTAGTGTTAGTGATGTGGGAGGTCAGAGGTTTAGGGGTTAATAACTTTAGTATAGTTGCAGCGGCAACATTGGGGCGGCAGATTAGGGGTTATTAAATTTATGTAGTTGGCAGCGACATTGGGTGCGACAGATTAGGGGTTAATAAGTGTAGGTATGTGGTGGCGATGTCGGGGGCGGCAGATTAGGGGTTAATAGGTGTAATGTAGGTGGCGGGGATGTCGGGGGCATCAGATTAGGGGTCTTTAGACTCAGGGTTTATGTTAGGGTGTTAAGTGTAAACATAAATTTTCTTTCCCCATAGGAATCAATGGGGCTACGTTACGGAGCTTTACGCTCCTTTATTGCAGGTGTTAGGCTTTTTTTTTAGTCGTCTCTCCCCATTGATGTCTAAAAATCGTGCACAAGCACGTAAAACCAATTTAAAGCAGCGCTGCTATTTGTGTGTGGTATGGAGCTCAACGCTGCCATATTGCCTGCTAACGCCGGGTTTTTGCAAACCTGTAATAGCAGCGCTATTAAAGGTGAGCGGTGGAAATAACTTGCAGGTTATTACCGAGCCGCTCATAACGCAAAACTCATAATTTGGCCGACTGTCATTTATGTGAAGAACATTGGAATATGAAATATGAAAAACTTCTGTCGGGTATAGCGATATGGGTTTAATATGGGGATATGGGAAGTTTAGGTTTATTAGATAGGATTTTTTTGGGGGGGTTTGGTTGTGTGGGTGTTGGGTTTTACTGTTGGGGGAGTTGTTTGTATTTTATTTTACAGGTAAAAGTGCTGATTTCTTTGGGGCAATGCCCCGCAAAAGGCCCTAACCCTAACAATTTACTAACTACCTAGACAAAATAAATACAAACTTACCTGTGAAATAAAAGCTTACACTAAAAACCCAAGATTACTAAGAATACAAAACCTAAGATTACTAAAAATTAAAACTACAATTACAAAAAAATATTAAACACTAAAATTACAAAAAATAAAAAAAATCTACCATTACAAAAAATAACAAAATTATCCAAAATAATAAAAATGATTTCTATTCTAATACCCCATTTTAAAAGAACCCCCCCCCCAAAAAAAACCAACAAATCTATAATAAAGTACCAAGGGCCTTTTGTAGGGCATTGCCCTAAAGTTAATAGCTCTTTTGCAAACAAATACCCCGCCCCCTAACATTACAAAACCTCCCCAAACCCACAAAATAAAAAAAACCTATCTAAAAAAAACTAATCTACCCACAGCCCTGAAAAAGGCATTTGTATCTGCATTGTCCTTAAAAGGGCATTCAGCTCTTTTACTGCCCTTAAAAGGGCATTCAGCACTTTTTCGGCCATTAAAAAAATAAAAGCCCTAATCTAAAAAAAAAACACCCCAAAAAAACACCTAACACTATCCCCAAAATCAGTACTCACAGTTGCTGAACTCCGGCGAAAGATCTTCATGCCAGAGGCGAAGCATCTTCATCTAGGCTTCTCTATCCATATCCATCGCTGGACCGGCATCTTCTATCTTCATACCAGCGGAGGTGGAGCGGTCGGTGGATGAGTGTAGACGGAGGTCCAGGCGGAGGTCCAATGGTCCAATGTGGAGATCCTCTTCATGTGATTGCCGCACACTGAGGATTCAATGCAAGGTACCCCTTTTATATTGGGGTACCGTTGCATTCCTATTGGCTGAAAAATTTAAATCAGTTAATAGGAATGAGAGCTGCTTAAATCCTACTGGCTGATTTAATATAGTTTAATTTAGGTTGTTGCGATGTGGGGGCTAGTGGTTTAGGGGTTAATAGGTTTAATTAGTGTCGGCGATGTCCAGGAACTGCGATTTAGGGTTTAATAGATTTAGTTACTGTCGGCGAACGGCGGTTTAGGGGTTAATAGGTTTAGTTAGTGTCAGAGATGTCGAGGAACTGCGGTTTAGGGGTTAATAGTGGCTATAGCGAATCATGTCCACCTGGGGTATGATAAATCTACCCCCCTAGTCTGAATCATGATAGTTTAATTTAGACTTGACTGTTCCTTTAATTCTGTGTAGTAAAAAAAAAATGTTCTTTACTTTACCATTTTTCTCATTTAACATTAAATATTTTGGGTTTTCCATAAAAATTAGGACGTTATATTCCAGACACATGGCTAAGGGAATTTGGCAAAATTGGCAAACCCAATGTACCAACACAAGAGTAAACCATACAAAAGGGACATCCATTATTAAAAAATGCTTATTTTAAATAGTCAACAGAGAAATGTCACAGCTGTTTTTTGTTACTGAATATTAAAATCATTTATTTTTTTAAATGGGAAGTTATTAAAATTAACTTGAATTCTGTTTTATGTATTAATTACAATTATCATTAGTTATTAAGACCGGGGGAAAAAATGTTTGTGTCTCAACATCATGCTTTAATTGCAAACAAATAAATAGTACTTAACAATGAAATAATAATATTGAAATTAGATTTCTGGTGGCTTAGTGGTTTTTAGTACTTTGTTTTGGGTCCTCTTTTAACTGTCATTCATTGTGCAGAGGCAGTGGAAATACAATTATGGAACATAAAAATAGATCAAAGCAATGTGAGAATTTATGGTCAGGTTCCAAGTCTGTTCTTAGTAACTGAAGAAGAATACTGTTGACATCTTTAATGATGCTTCAGCACTTCACTGGTTGGCTTCCAATGAGGTTTAATCCATTCTTCTCCTGAATAAAATAGAACATCTATATCAATAAATAAGTCATAGGTTAACCAGGATTGGTTCCTCAAATGTTGTTAACTACCCTATTGTGTGATAATTACATATATATATACAGGTGGCCCTCGGTTTACAACGGTTCAATTTACACTGTTTCAGAATAACAACCTTTTTTTCCAGTCATGTGACTGTTATTGTAAAGCATTGAGAAGCAGTGCATTTATTAAAATAGCCAGTAGGTGGAGCTGTCCGCTTGTGTTGCAGCAAAGCCAAGCAAGCTGAAATTAACCAGACCTGAGCTATCGAGCAGATTTCAAAGGAACAAGATCTTCCTGTCTATAAATCAGTCCAGATTGGAATGCATAGAAAGAACTGTTTGAAGTCTGAGTTGTGTGATTTATTTTATTAGGTTTATAATACTCTTTAGCAAATGTTTTTGTTCATTTAACTTAGTTTAATTAAATATTCGATGTTGTGTGATTATTTTATTAGGTTTATAATGCTGTTTACCATTTAAAGTTTTCATTTCAAAGCTTTAAAAATAATGTATTAGGTGTTACTTATGACAATTTTGAGAGGGGCCTGGAACCTATCTCCCTCACTTCCCATTTACTTACATTATAAACTGGGTTTCAATTTACAACGGTTTCGATTTACAACCATTCCTTCTGGAACCTAACCCCAGCGTAAATTGAGGGCTACCTGTATATATATATATATATATATATATATATATATATATATATATATACCACGAAATAGAGAGCATTCTCTGGTCATTAAATAATCCACCTTTATGTAATGTAAGCGTTTTCGGGTCTTACCCCATCCTACGAGGATGGTGTTAAGACCTGAAAACGTTAACACTACATTAAAGGTGGATTATTTAATGACCAGAGAGTGCTCTCTATTTCGTGGCATATATTTGTTTATTTGAAGTGCACCCTGGCGGCTGTTTGTATCGAAGTGTGTGCCAAGCTTACCAATATATATATATATACACAGTGAGGGAAATTTATAACTTTTTGAAATTAGTTTTTCTGGATTTTTTGTTGTTATTCTGTCTCTCACTGTTCAAATAAACCTACAATTAAAATGATATACTGATCATTTCTTTGTCAATGGGCAAACATACAAAATTAGCTGGGG
Organism: Bombina bombina; assembly: GCF_027579735.1. NCBI lineage: Eukaryota > Metazoa > Chordata > Amphibia > Anura > Bombinatoridae > Bombina > Bombina bombina. The sequence continues at coordinate 998,768,838 of NC_069499.1, forward strand.
ATTTAGGCATCTAGACGTGGTTAAGATGACTTGCTGAAGTTCATACTAAGCATAAGAATGGGGAAGAGAGGGGATTTAAGTGACTTTGAACATGGCATGGTTGTTGGTGTCAGACAGGCTTGTCTGAGTATTTAATAAACTTCTGATCTACTGGGATTTTCACGCACAACCATATTTAGGGTTTACAGAGAACGGTCCAAAAAAGAGAAAATATCCAGTGAGCGGCAGTTGTGTGGACGACAATGCCTTGTTGATATCAGAGGTCAGAGGAGAATGAGCAGATTGGTTCAAGATGATAGAAAGGCAACAGTAACTCAAATAACCACTCGTTACAACCAAGATATGCAGAATACCATCTCTGAACACACAACACGCCGAACCTTGAAGCAGATGGGCAACAGCAGCAGAAGACCACACTGGTTGCCACTCCTGTCAGCTAAAAACAGGAAACTGAGCCTTCAATTCGCACAGGCTCACCAAAATTGGACAATAGAAGATTGGAAAAACGTTGCCAGGTCTGATGAGTCTCAATTTCATCTGTGACATTCAGATAGTAGGGTCAGATTTTGGCATAAGCAACATGAGTATTGTTGCTGACCATGTCCATCCCTTTATGACTACAGTGTACCCATCTTCTGTTGGCTACTTTCAGCAGGATAATGCACCATGTCACAAAGCTCAAATCATCTCAAACTAGTTTCTTGAACATGACAATGAGTTCACTGTATCCAATGGGCTCCACAGTCACCAGATGTTAATCCAATAGAGCACCTTTGGGATGTGGTGGAACGGGAGATTTGCATTATGGATGTGCAGTCAACAAATCTGTAGCAACTCTGTGATGCTATAATGTCAATTTGGACCAAAATGTCTGAGGAATGTTTCCAACACCTTGCGGAATCTATGCCATGAAGAATTAAGGCAGTTCTGAAGGCAAAAGGGGATCCAACCCGGTACTAGCAAGGTGTACCTAATAAAGTGGTGGGTGAGTATATATATATATATATATATATCGTATATATGTGTGGTGACATTGTTCTCAAGTGGAGAGTTTATGGACGCAGACATCAAATTTACTTAGTACAATATTTATTAAACCTATTGTCAGGATCCTATAAGCTCTGTTTGTACTAAAATGCAAACTGCATGGGAGGGGGTGCCGCTGGTGACTTGCTTGCTGGGCCTTGCCTGGGATTGAACCAGGGACTCCAGTATCCAGCTTGCTCTGTCTGTACCACTGGACAATGTTTACTTGCAGGGGTTTGTGGAGGAATATTATCATCAGTATGTGTGTCTTTCAGCTTCACCCTATCTGGATTCTAGCCTACATATTGAGCAACATATGCCTTTACTACTCGCTTGGGAATTTAAGTATTTCCTGTTTCTGCTTCCTGTTTGTTCCTGGACTTCCTGCTGGTGACATTGCCTAAGTTTAAATTCTTGCTGCCGGCCTTTGAACCTTGGTCTATCCTGACCTTGTCTCTGCATGTGGTATAGTTAGTACTTCTGCTTGGACTTTCCCTGTTGCAGTTTTCCAGTTCATTACTTTACTGCCTGCTGTGCCTATTTGTATAGCCCATCTCCAACACTGCTACTTGCAGCCTTGTATTCCCTTGCTTTGCCCAGGAGTGCAATTTTCTTTGTTTAGCCCAGAAGTGGGTACTGCAGTCCTTGGTCCTGAAGTGGATCTTTCAGTACTTGGCTTTTGTTTGTTAGAACTTGCAATTGAACATCAGCTATACTGGTTTGTACAGTTATCTTCTGTTAACTCTTGTTGTACCTGTTCTCCAGTATAAACTATTTCAGGACATTACTTGTTCTTTGCCTATGTAACTTTCTCCTAATAAACAGGACTGCTATATATATTTGATTCTCCAGTCTATTGCTATGCAATCTGCTAATCTTTCCATAGGGCTCCTTCCTGTTAAAGAGGCCAGAATTATGACACCTATGCATTTAACACCTACTACAGCGCTACTTTATAAACCAATCAAAAGGTTATCTACTGATGCTAGTAAACGTATTGCTCTAATTTGTACAGCGGTAAAAATGTGCATTGCTTGATATTTGAAAACATCATTTACTATTATTGACCATAAAATGGCTTACCTGCAACAGATGAGTAGTGCTTCTGCCGATATCTTAGATACTAAAGAACAATTTCTAGACTTCTGGGAACCATGGATTATGTATATAGAAAATGGATCTAGATAAAATGAATAGTATTCAGGGATTACCTTCAAATTTAGTAGGACTTGCTCAACCATGAACATAAATTCCCTTAACATATGATGGGATCGTGGGACTTAGATGAGACCAGACCTCACCACATATTTTATATATATATAGAGAGAGAGAGAGAGAGAGAGAGAGAGAATATTTGTCTGCAATTGTAATCTTATATAATATTAATGTTTAAACATAATGTTGATTAAGAAGAATATAATTTGTGTTACTTTGTCTTAATCTCATTCCAGATGCTTTGCTTTATGAGTTAGAAAACCAAATTTTCTTTAGATTTGAAAATACAGATTATTTATGTACTTTTTTCTTTAAAAAAAACTAAATAAAAAAATAAGGTCTCTGGTACTTTTGTTTACCTGTACTCTGTCCCCAACAGTCCCAAATTGTATAACGATTACAACAAAATAATACAATTGTCTCTGTGGCACACAGCAACTTCATGATGCCTGAGCTTTTCACAAGTGATTTTATGGTATATTGAAGAATCTGCCTTTGATTCCTCACAACCATCAACCTCTTTCCATTAGCAACAGACAGAGTGCTCACCCATATAAGATTTTTCTTGTACTGCAGGCATATATAGGTTTGTGCAAGTATAAACAGCTGTTGTCTTAGATGAGGGATAAAAAGAAGGGGCTATAGCGAGCAAAATAGGTAGTAAAATTAATGGTATCAATAGAAATTAAACAAAATAATAAGGAAATTCCAATTCCATAGTCACAGGAACAGATTCGTATTTTAGTGACCCTGTATAGGATCTCTAGATTCTATAGTTCAGGACATCATTAACATCTCAATTAATATAGAAAAAAAGAAAAATAACATTATTAACATTTTGACTTCCATTTTCTTTTAAAAGGATAATCCAACACAACAATGTCATGCTCCTATTTATTAGTGCATTTATTTTTATATTATTAATTTAACACTACTATGTGTTTAACCCACGTGAAGGGGTTAAACACATAACTAAAATCATGCTTGAAAGTGACAAGCCTTGAAGCTCCTAAGCAAAAAACAGCCAATGATTAACAAGTAACTGCTGATCCTGATTGGCTGTGTCCTGCTCAGTAACTGCAGTGCTCCCAGCTCCCATTCACTATGTTACATATGTCGCTAGCACTAATAAACACACAGTATGCTTGAGTAAGTTGGGTAAATATATGACATACTCAATTTGTTCATTAGTACGTGCCTATAAAAAAGAAGTGAAATGGAAAATGAGAGAGGAAAAGAATGATATGAAAAAGAACAGAAATTTGAAAGAATAGGCAGACATAGACAACCTGAGGTACAAAATCCACTAAATATGCTCTAGATTCCCTGACACTCATGCTGAAAACATTGAAAAATCAGACCCAGTTTACACCCACTTCTGGATAATTCTGGACATTCGTTATGATTTTGTTATAATACTATGAAGCCGATACATTTTTATTCAGCCCTAGCAACCATGCATTCTGCACTGCCCTACATTTTACTATAGCATTTTAGCCACTTCAAAGGCAGTTATTATTTTCTAATCAAATTCAGTGCTTTCTATACAAAGAAAATGTTGTTAACTCTATTAGTGCCAAAATCTATCCTGCTAGTGAGTAGATTAACATATGGGTGATACACAAATACAACTTAACATCACTCCTGCACCCACATCAAAATACAGCAAAAGATACCTGAGTTATGCAGCAATAAATACACTTTACAAAGCTGTTACAATGCAGTAACTCTGATACCCGGGTCATTTGGTTTCTGTTCCAGATGGCTGCTTGCAAAATTCATAACTATAAAAAGAAATTGGAAACGGGGAAAAAAAAATCCACACATTATTTTTGTGATGTGGTTTTTATGTAAAGCGAGGCCAAGCTCTGCAGTCTGTATGCTAAGACCAGGCTTGTTATCCTATGCATCATTTTGTCAGTAAATCAAATAAAGGTTAATTATTTATATTTATTAGAATAAAGTGTAGCTCTGCAGTGGAAGGCAGATTAGTGGTTTATAATCTCAGCTTGGAAGGTTATAGTAAATAAATGTGTCAGTTTGTGTTTGTACATGTAGCAGTGAGTGCACAAGATATATGATATTATACTATCACCAAAACTGTGTTTATTTACATCTGTTTAAGCGCTTTGGTTGCAATGCTTTCATGCAATTCATGCAATTTCATGCATTGTCTGTATGTTTGAGTGTATTTGTATGTTACTCTACATATGTGTGTATACATTAACTTAAAAACCACATTAAATACTAAATACGTGTTAACCATAATGATTTATTTAAATCACAAATTGGCATGTAAATATAAATATTAAACAAATATGTATAAAGGTTTAGTCTCCCAAAAGTAATGGGTGTAGTCATGTTATAACCTAGGTTTCCATGGGTTTTAAAAAAACTATTATCTTACTTTCTCTGTTGATGCAAGTTAAAGGGCCAGTGTGCTGTAAAAATCGTTGCCCCTTACTGTGATTGAAATGACTGTATGGTATAAAATGTATTTATTTATTCTCTATGTGATATAGCTGGTTGTGCTTATTGAAATGAACGTCCTTAAAGAGCAAATCTTCTTAACGTATGACTATACACAAATGCCTCCTTTTCTTACGTCAATACTTAGAGATAACAATTAAAAATGAGCATTTTAATACATATTTCTCCTGCCAACCACTGGGAGGATGATTACAACTGTTCTCTTTTGTTTACATATCTGTTGTGTAGAAGATTGAGCTTGACATTAAAATACAAGTACATCAATAACAGCTAACATATTACTATACGTCACTTGCTTAGATTCATCAGTGCTCTCTTTGTGAGGTAACTGTTCACAGACCTTACAAAATGTGTTCAAAACAAAGGCTCTGAACATGGAAGATACAAGCTGCTTTCCTTTGAACATACTGGGCATCTCTGGAATACAGCAGGAGCTAATTGATTTAACATAACAGAAACAGCTACGAACTATGGTGGAACTAATTATTATTGTTATTTGTAATGTACCAAAGGATTCTGCAGAGTTACACAGGGGTACAAAAAGCAAACAGAAGACAGCAATAGGCAGACATGGACGGAAAGATTAGGGGCATTCTCCCTGTTGTTCTTTCAATCAAAAACCCTAGGAGATTTATTCCAATCTATTAAAAGAGTTCCTCGACAAGTTTTTTTGTAGATTTTCAAGTTTAAGCCATTTCATTTCCAACTCATAAGAAAACTGAGTTTTCAAAAAGTTTTCTAATAGATTCGGATGCTGTAAACATCAGATTCATTTTATTGAGAGCCCTCTTTAGTGGTATTCCAGTCCATCATAAAACATTCTTCACATGACATTTTGGAATTACCTATTTCAGCAGCTGTTATAATTTTAAAAAAAGTTTTGTATGGCATATTTATTGTATTTTCACGCAGCTATTTTCAGGGGGACTGTCACTCTTGCACATGTTGGTGTCGCATATTAACTGAATTCCTTGTTTAACCATTTAAAGGGACAGTCAACACCAGAATTTTTGTTGTTATAAAAGATAGATACTCCCTTTATTACCCATTCTCCAGTTTTGCATAACCAACACAGTTAAAAAAATACACTTTTTACCTCTGTAATTACCTTGTATCTAAGCCTCTGCACACTGCCCCCTTATCTTAGTTCTTTTGACAGACTTGTATTTTAGCCAATCAGTGCTGTCTCATAGGTAACTTCACGTGTGTGAGCACAATGATATCTATATGACAAAAATGAACTAACACCCCCTAGTGGTGAAAAACTGTCAAAATGCATTCAGATAAGAGACGGCCTTAAAGGTCTAAGAAATTAGCATATGAGCCTACCTAGATTTAGCTTTCAACTAAGAATACAAAGAGAACAAAGCAACATTGGTAATAAAAGTAAATTGAAAAGTTGTTTACAATGACATGCCCTAATTGAATCACAAAAGTTTATTTTGGACTTGACTGTCCCTTTAAGTGTGCATGAGGACACAAGGAGTTATCATTCACACAATTAATTTAGTACAGATGAAAACCACATGATGTCTTTGGGGTTGGGGCACTTTTGGAGTTCATCTGTGCCTCCCTGAACTTACCCCTGCATCCCTGGTGGCCAAATGGCATCCCCAGGGGAATCACAGAGACCCAGAAGTACAGAAGCTTCCCAGGCCTTAAGAGAGCTGAATGGGGGAGATAATTATTTAAACCTCTTGGTCTCAGCTCCCTTAAGCTGTATTTAAAAAAATAATATATATATTTATTTATGTATTTATTTCTGATTGGCTGATGGAATCAGCCAATCAGAATCAAGTTCAATCCGATTGGCTGATTCGATCAGCCAATCAGATTGAGCTTGCATTCTATTGGCTGTTCCGATTCAAGATGGCGTCCCTCGAATTCTGATTGGCTGATAGGATTCTATCAGCCAATCGGAATTAAGGTAGGAATATTCTGATTGGCTGATGGAATCAGCCAATCAGAATCAAGTTCAATCCGATTGGCTGATTCGATCAACCAATCAGATTGAGCTTGCATTCTATTGGCTGTTCCGATCCAAGATGGCGTCCCTCGAATTCCGATTGGCTGATAGGATTCTAAAGAGAAAAAAAGAGAGAGAGAGAAAAAAGAGAGAGAGAGAAAAAAAGAGGGAGAGAGAAAAAAGAGAGAGAAAAAAAGAGAGAGAAAAAAGAGAGAGAGAGAAAAGAGAGAAAAAAAGAGAGAGAAAAAAGAGAGAGAAAAAGAGAGAAAGAGAGAGAGAGATAAAAAGAGAGAAAGAGAGAGAGAGAGAGAAAAAAAAGAGAGAGAGAAAAAAAGAGAGAGAAAAAAAGAGAGAGAATAAAAGAGAGAGAAAAAAAGAGAGAGAAAAAAAGAGAGAGAAGAAAAGAGAGAGAAAAAAAGAGAGAGAAAAAAGAGAGGCAAGAGAGAAAAAAGAGAAAAAGAGAGAAAAAGAGAGAAAGAGAGAGAGAGAGAAAAAAAAAGAGAGAGAGAGAGAAGAGAGAGAGAGAGAGAGAGACTTACCTGCATACCTATGCATAGAGAGTGTGGAATATACAATGTAATTGACTACAGTATATGAAAGCACATTACAATTATTTTTTATAGTGGGTTAAGAGTCCACATTTAGTCCAGAATTTAGCAAGTTGAAGTGCATTATCATTTTCATTTTAAAGGTTTTTCTTTCCATAGGCCTAGATTTAGAGTTTGGCGGTAGACGTCAAAACCAGCGTTAGGAGCCTAACGCTGGTTTTAGGCTACCGCCGGTATTTTAAGTCAGTCAGGAAAGGGTCTAACGCTCACTTTGCAGCCGCGACTTTTCCATACCGCAGATCCCCTTACGTCAATTGCGTATCCTATCTTTTCATTGGGATCTTTCTAACTCCGGTATTTAGAGTCATTGCTGAAGTGAGCGTTAGAATTCTAACGACAAAACTCCAGCCGCAGAAAAAAGTCAATAGTTAAGAGCTTTCTGGGCTAACGCCGGTTTATAAAGCTCTTAACTACTGTGCTCTAAAGTACACTAACACCCATAAACTACCTATGTACCCCTAAACCGAGGCCCCCCCACATCGCCGCCACTCTATAAAAAAAATGTAACCCCTAATCTTCCGCTCCGTACACTGCCGCCAACTACGTTATCCCTATGTACCCCTAATCTGCTGCCCCTAACACCGCCGACCCCTATATTATATTTATTAACCCCTAATCTGCCCCCCACAACGTCGCCGCCAGCTACCTACACTTATTAACCCCTAATCTGCCGTCCGCACGCCGCCGCCAGCTACATTATAGCTATGTACCCCTAATCTGCTGCCCCTAACACCGCCGACCCCTATATTATATTTATTAACCCCTAATCTGCCCCCCTCAACTTTGCCTCCACCTGCCTACACTTATTAACCCCTAATCTGCCGAGCGGACCGCACCGCTACTATAATAAAGTTATTAACCCCTAATCCGCCTCACTCCCGCCTCAATAACCCTATAATAAATATTATTAACCCCTAATCTGCCCTCCCTAACATCGCCGACACCTAACTTCAAGTATTAACCCCTAATCTGCCGATTGGAGCTCACTACTACTCTAATACATTTTTTAACCCCTAAAGCTAATTTTAACCCTAACCCTAACACCCCCCTAAGTTAAATATAATTTTATTCTAACAAAATAAATTAACTCTTATTAAATAAATTATTCCTATTTAAGTCTAAATACTTACCTGTAAAATAAACCCTAATATAGCTACAACATAAATTATAATTATATTATAGCTATTTTAGGATTTATATTTATTTTACAGGTAACTTTGTATTTATTTTAACCAGGTACAATAGCTATTAAATAGTTAAGAACTATTTAATAGCTAAAATAGTTAAAATAATTACAAAATTACCTGTAAAATAAATCCTAACCTAAGTTACAATTAAACCTAACACTACACTATCAATAAATTAATTAAATAAACTACCTACAATTATCTACAATTAAACCTAACACTACACTAGCAATAAATAAATTAAATACAATTCCTACAAATAAATACAATTAAATAAACTAACTAAAGTACAAAAAATAAAAAAGAACTAAGTTACAAAAAATAAAAAAATATTTACAAACATTAGAAAAAAATTACAACAATTTTAAACTAATTACACCTACTCTAAGCCCCCTAATAAAATAACAAAGCCCCCCAAAATAAAAAAATGCCCTACCCTATTCTAAATTACAAAAGTTCAAAGCTCTTTTACCTTACCAGCCCTGAACAGGGCCCTTTGCGGGGCATGCCCCAAAGAATTCAGCTCTTTTGCCTGTAAAAAAAAACATACAATAACCCCCCCCAACATTACAACCCACCACCCACATACCCCTAATCTAACCCAAACCCCCCTTAAATAAACCTAACACTAAGCCCCTGAAGATCTTCCTACCTTGTCTTCACCTCGCCGGGTATCACACCGATCCGTCCTGGCTCCAAAATCTTCATCCAAGCCCAAGCGGGGGCTAGACATCCATCATCCGGCGGCTGAAGAGGTCCAGAAGAGGCTCCAAAGTCTTAATCCTATCCGGGAAGAAGAGGCGATCCGGACCGGCAACCATCTTGATCCAAGCGGCATCTTCTATCTTCATCCGATGAGGACCGGCTCCATCTTGAAGACCTCCACCGCGGACCCATCTTCTTCTTCCGACGACTTCCCGACGAATGACGGTTCCTTTAAGGGACGTCATCCAAGATGGTGTCCCTCGAATTCCGATTGGCTGATAGGATTCAGATTGAGCTTGCATTCTATTGGCTGATCGGAACAGCCAATAGAATGCGAGCTCAATCTGATTGGCTGATTGAATCAGCCAATCGGATTGAACTTGATTCTGATTGGCTGATTCCATCAGCCAATCAGAATTTTCCTACCTTAATTCGGATTGGCTGATAGAATCCTATCAGCCAATCGGAATTCGAGGGACGCCATCTTGGATGACGTCCCTTAAAGGAACCTTCATTCGTCGGGAAGTCGTCGGTGAAGATGGATGTTCCGCGTCGGCGGGATGAACATGGATCCGGAAGAAAGAAGATTGAAATAATGCAGACTTCAGCCGGATCATGGACCTCTTCAGCTCCCGCTTGGATGAAGACTTCAGCCGGATCATGGACATCTTCAGCCCCCCGCTTGGGCTTGGATCAAGACATCGGAGGAGCTCTTCTGGATCGATCGGTGAACCTGGTATGGTGAAGATAAGGTAGGAAGATCTTCAGGGGCTTAGTGTTAGGTTTATTTAAGGGGGGTTTGGGTTAGATTAGGGGTATGTGGGTGGTGGGTTGTAATGTTGGGGGGGGGTATTGTATGTGTTTTTTTTACAGGCAAAAGAGCTGAATTCTTTGGGGCATGCCCCGCAAAGGGCCCTGTTCAGGGCTTGTAAGGTAAAAGAACTTTGAACTTTTGTAATTTAGAATAGGATAGGGCATTTTTTTATTTTGGGGGTCTTTGTTATTTTATTAGGGGGCTTAGAGTAGGTGTAATTAGTTTAAAATTGTTGTAATATTTTTCTGATGTTTGTAAATATTTTTTTATTTTTTGTAACTTAGTTCTTTTTTATTTTTTGTACTTTAGTTAGTTTATTTCATTGTATTTATTTGTAGATATTGTATTTAATTAATTTATTGATAGTGTAGTGTTAGGTTTAATTGTAGGTAATTGTAGGTATTTTATTTAATTTATTTATTGATAGTGTAGTGTTAGGTTTAATTGTAACTTAGGTTAGGATTTATTTTACAGGTAAATTTGTAATTATTTTAACTATTTTAGCTATTAAATAGTTCTTAACTATTTAATAGCTATTGTACCTGGTTAAAATAAATACAAAGTTACCTGTAAAATTAATATAAATCCTAAAATAGCTATAATATAATTATAATTTATATTGTAGCTATATTAGGGTTTATTTTAAAGGTAAGTATTTAGCTTTAAATAGGAATAATTTATTTAATATGAGTTAATTAATTTTGTTAGATTTAAATTATATTTAACTTAGGGGGGTGTTAGTGTTAGGGTTAGACTTACCTTTAGGGGTTAATACATTTATTAGAATAGAGGTGAGCTCCAGTCGGCAGATTAGGGGTTAATGTTTGAAGTTAGGTGTCGGCGATGTTAGGGAGGGCAGATTAGGGGTTAATACTATTTATTATAGGGTTAGTGAGGCGGATTAGGGGTTAATAACTTTATTATAATAGCGGTGCGGTCCACTCAGCAGATTAGGGGTTAATAAGTGTAGGCAGGTGGAGGCGACGTTGTGGGGGACAGATTAGGGGTTAATAAATATAATATAGGGGTCGGCGGTGTTAGGGGCAGCAGATTAGGGGTACATAGGGATAATGTAAGTAGCAGCGGTTTACGGAGCGGCAGATTAGGGGTTAATAATAATATGCAGGGGGGGTGGAGCCAACTGCCTAAGGGATCAGTCGCACATTGCAGGAGCTCCTGCTCCTACTTCAGAAGATTAAGGCAAAACTATGCTTTGAGAAATACTTTCACAGTTTTATGGATTGCCTTTGCATGCTCTCTACATGGGACATTGCCTAGGTGGGGTCAGATGGCCTAACGGCACATTTCAGCGTCTTTGAATCTTACCACGTGGCTTTGCAGTGAACGAGATACAATAAGTCTATCATTTACGAACAGAGTGGCTCACTATCTACACCCTATCACACTATCTACTGTTCTGTGTGGGTAAACGCTTCCTTTACAGTGATCCTAACTACTGTTTTAATACCCCTCCGAGAGACATGGTGGCCGTGGTGGATTGGGAAACAACAGCCTTTGGCTTTATAGAGGCCTCCTTCCGGCTATTGGAGGTGCTTGTGACAAGGACCCTCGCAGAGAAAACTCACAATAGCCTACCTACTAACCAAGCCATAAAGCGATGCGCCACACATAAGGAGGGAGAGCACTTGCTGGACTTGGACAAATCTACTGCTGAGGTAGTAGCAACACAGCAGAGCGTACAACTAATCCAGCGGAGCCAAGCACAAAGATGGCGGGCAGTAGCCGGGCAGAAAATATACTCCTACCTTGCCCCTATAGCACCCTGCTTCAGTGACAGTAGTGACGGTCCGGGAGGGGCTCTGGGAGCTAATTGGCAGCCCAACATGCAGGCGATGCACTCAACTATCCTGACGGAGATATCGGGTGAGCCCAATCGCATCAAAAGTAACGTGAGACTCCTTTACCCACATACCTTACCAGTCTTGCCTTCTGAGCCTCTCATGTTGAATGAAATTGTCGGCAGAGAGCTGCCTGCTAAAATCGATCCGGTAACTAATGAGCTTGCAAGATCAGTGAAGCAAGGAGTGGGATGAGGCAGATTATGTTCTCCCCCTCTCTTCCAGAACTTACTTTCTGAGTTTGGGACAATTAGTCATTTGTACATACCGCATTCACATTACTTGGAACCGTGTTATATACTTCACTTTATTCATCTCAGGGAAAGTTTGAAGTTTTTGTTTGTGTTTAATTAATTTAGAGACATTACTCCCAGGAAAACTACTGTTTATTAAGGACACTAATATTGCCTGTTTTTCATACTGCGCCATGTTCACACTAAATTTTTATTATCTAGTCTCACCACTTTTCCTACTTTTAAAGTGCAGAATAAAGCACACATGTACCTCCTTAAATTTATGTTATATTTAGTATTTTGCATGAAAGTTGTTAATACATATATTGATCTTATTGCATATATACTTAATATGGGGTGTAACTACTTACGGACCAGAATGCTTGTTTTATAATTATAGGATTGCCTATGTTTGTGTGTTCCTCGTATAATGGCAAGCTTATGACCATATGTGATACACTTTTATTTTTATGTTCCGGAAGTTAAGTGTTCTTATTTAGGAGCCCTATAGCCGGAACCTGCATACTACTAACACAAAATGTTTTAAATATACCACGTGGAAGTGCAAGTTGCTGTTTGTCTAAGTCAGACTGTCCCTAAAGCTCCTCAGCTCTACCTCCAATTTACAAGAGGACTCTTCATAAAGTTTATTTATGCTTGTTCATACATCAGACTCTAACATTATCTTTAACTTTCATATTCAAATTGGCTTTGTTGTGAGCTTGTCCTACTATGAAGTAGGATAAATGCTGCTGAAAATAGTCAGTATATCAGTTATGGACAGTTACCTCATTTTATTTATATCTGTTATGCTTATAGGTTAGTTTATTGTTGATGTTTGACTTAGCACTCTAGGGTATATTTGCTGCCCAGTTGTGTCCCTATATGGCTTAGGATTTATAGTCTTATGATATATGGGCGCCATTGTCTGTTTGCTAAAATGTCATGATCGCACTATCCAACATATAATGCTCATTGTTCTTTATATATCAACATTTTAGAGGTTTAATGCATAGGCATTTCTTATACTCAGCGATTTCATTCCTCCATATTTGTGTTATTACCAAGCCTTATAAGGGTTCTCTATCTGTTATGCACATACACCCCTAATATTAATGCTGTTAAATCTTAATGTTAGTGTGCACATATATTTAGGATGCTTATATATTTCTGTTACTTTAGAGAGCTGGCCGGAGTTGGAACAGGCTCCTGCTGTGGGGTATAGGGCCCGTACCCTGCAGCTTGTCTCCTAACTTCACTCTGAGACTACACTACCATGTTGGGAGGGAGCTATAGCCCTGGATTGCATCCTGAAGCTTCACATAGCTTGACTCTATCAATCTGCACGCAGACATGACATAACTACACCAATATATATGGTTTTAGAACAGACAATGACAATTTAACAGTCATGGAGATGAATGCCAAAGTCTCTTTTTCATTCTGAAGCAACACTAACCCATATTAAGGAAACTTCAGCCTTCTATTATTTCCCAAGTTTACATATGTCATGCTTTCATCTAACTGTACACGGATATAGCACCACAAACCCATTAGCATCTTTTGTTTGTGGGGGAATTGTAAGAGTTCTTTTCCTTTGCCCTATATAACTAGTTTTATGCTTCTTTCTCTTCAAGCGTATGTCACATAGTTAAGCTCACTCCCAAGTAAACCCTATTTCACCCTAATTATATGTTAGCTCTTGCTTTCTTTTATTACCCCTACTAATTGCCGCAACTATTTTACAACCTCCCCCCCCCCCCAAGTAAAGAGTCTCCCGATAATAGGAGAACTAACAGTGCGGTTTCTCTTGCCTATACCGCAACTCTTTCTGCTCCCCTAGCACTTACTCTCTTTTTCATTACGTTATATGTTAGGATCTATTTTCTCTACTCAGATCAGCAGGTCTGATCTTCAGTCCCTATCATCTAAGCCCTCACTTTTAAATCATTTTTTTTTTTAGGGACCTCATTAAAGACCACATAAAGCATAGAGAATTGAGCAAAGCCTAAACAGGCTTCTACTTGTCAGCCCGAAGACTATATTATAGATCCCAACAATTGCTAGGGGAATTTACATTGCATCTCATCCTGCTATTTTATATAGCATTCATTACATCCTACACTGCATATTATACCTCGCAAGCTTTTCTTTAGTTCCATGGATGGTTTTGTCAAAGTTAAAAAAAAAAAAAAAAAAAAACCTGAGGTTGATTTAGAAATGTTTTATTATATGTGCACTACTATAATTAGAATGTCTTACACTGTTGTAACCCTACTGATCATTTGTATTTTTTTTTACCATATGTTCTTGCTGGCTTTATGTGCAGCAATGATGTAGTGCTTTCATTTTCATTTTCTTTTGTCTTTTTCTTCCTCAATAAAAAATGACTTTAAAAAATAAATAAATAATAATATGCAGGGGTCAGCGATAGCGGGGGCGGCAGAATAGGGGTTAATAAGTGTAAGGTTAGGGGTGTTTAGACTCGGGGTACATGTTAGAGTGTTAGGTGCAGACGTAGGAAGTGTTTCCCCATAGCAAACAATGGGGCTGCGTTAGGAGCTGAACGCGGCTTTTTTGCAGGTGTTAGGTTTTTTTTCAGCTCAAACAGCCCCATTGTTTCCTATAGGGGAATCGTGCACGAGCACGTTTTTGAGGCTGGCCGCGTCCGTAAGCACTGCTGGTATCGAGAGTTGAAGTTGCGTTAAATATGCTCTACGCTCCTTTTTTGGAGCCTAACGCAGCCATTCTGTGAACTCTCAATACCAGCGGTATTTAAAAGGTGCGGCCAGAAAAAAGCCAGCGTTAGCTACGCACCCTTTTGGCCGCAGAACTCTAAATCTAGTCGATAGTGTTTTTGAAGTTGCCTCTGAGAATCTTGATTTTGAGGTTTTGGATTGAGTGGTCAGGTTGGGTGAAATGTGACCAACAGGGCTTACAGTATTTTGTTTCACATTGGTTTTTGATTAAGTGTCTGTGTAAGTTCATCTGAAGGTGCAGTTTTAGGCTTGTTTTTCCAATATAACATCTCACTTCATATGCAGTGCAAAGTATCATGTATACCACATTTGCAGATATACATGAATATGTTTACATAACTCATTGGTCATATATATAGGTATAGATATATACAGATATATATAGGAATATCTGTTGAAAAATACACAGAACATATTCTACTATGTACAGAACATTGTAATGTAAACCATTTACAGTAAATACACAGTAGAACACTTTATTAAATATGAATATTGCATAAATATTATTTTACATGTTTTCCTCTACATTGGAGCAAAGGGCTCCAATGCACTTATATAAATGTCTATATGTGTACATATGTATTTATGCATTTATATGTGTAAATAGGTCTGTAAATACATATATACACATTTAAATATATAGATACATATGCACACACACACACACACATAATATATATATATATATATATATATATATAAACACAGTATATATATATATATATATATATATATATATATATATATGTATATATGTATATATACACATATCATCTTTAGACATTTAGACATATATATGTACTTTATGTATGTCTATGTTAAATCCCACCTCATATCTTTGAGCCCTTATAACTTGTTTTATGCAATATTTTATTAAAATAATGTTTATTTGATAGTGATATTATTAGTGTAACTATACTTTGTAATGTATTTTTGATGTGTTTTGTTAGATTTTTTTGGGTTCGCAAAACACTTAACTGTGGTTGTGCTAAGCCAAGGCTAGTTAACATCAATTGCGCTCAAGCAAATGCATTTACTTTCAACTTGTAAAATGAAAAGATAAGACACAATAAACTCCTTATTGCTTGCGCTCCAGTCGTAATCTAGCCCTGAAAGTTTAAGCAACAATTTTTTCAGGTGCTGTGAGTATAGCGTTTGGGTATTTTTGCTAAAGAAAATGTGATTGATGAAGAACAGGTTCATGTTCATTGGTTGGATTTTTGGAAGTCATTGGCAAGTAACAAACAAATGGGTTAGTAAATGAAGCGTTATTAGGTTTTTAAGAGTAATTTTTCACAAGTATAACAAATACATCAATGTGATAACAGCACATAAGTCAGTATGGGTCTAGCCAAATAGGCAGGCCAATAGGAGCTGTAAATTATACTCAGCAGGACACACTATATAGTATGATTGTCAAGACACAAAATGCAGGGCACTGTATGCAAGTCATGGCTGACAGGTGTCACTATGTATTATTATTATTATTATTATCGGTTATTTGTAGAGCGCCAACAGATTCCACAGTGCTATAAACAAAGGCAGAGTACAACAAGACAATTATAGGGATCAAATGGGTAGAGGGCCCTGCCAAGAGTCGCACTGTTGTAGTCAACTCTTAAGAAGGTGATCTACAAAGAGCTGGACTCTTAGGCATACATGCTAAGGGGGTTCAGGGGATAGCAATGGAGGAGAGGAACTGGATAGAATGCTGGCTTAAGGACAGAAAACAAAGTGTCTTAGTAAATGGAGTTCATTCAGCAGAGGGGGCTGTTACTAGTGGTGTTCCTCAGGGGTCAGTTCTGGGGCCTGTTTTGTTTAACATATTTATCTGTGATATCAGCAAAGGGCTACTAGGGAAAGTATGTCTGTTTGCAGATGATACATACATTTGTAACAGAGTGGATGTTCCAGGGGGGTAGACAAAATGAGAAAAATATACAACAATTGGAGGATTGGACAAACAACTGGGATCTAAAGCAAAGTGTAAAATAATGCATTTAGAGAAGAAATATCTAAATGTTAACTACAGACTCAATGACACTTTACTGACTGTTACAGATGAGGAACAGGACTTGGGAATTATTATTTCAGATGATTTAAAACTTAGTAAACAATGCTTGAATGTATTTGTAGAGGTATTTGCAGCAGAAATAGTATGTTTCTTATGCCACTTTATAGATCATTAGTTAGGCCTCATTGTGAGTATTGTGTGCAGTTCTGGAGGCCATATCTTCAGAAGGATATTAACAAACTTGAATCTGTGCAAAGGAGGGCTACCAAAATGGTACATGGTCTAAAAAATAAAACTTACCAGCATAGTCTCAATGACCTAAATATGTATAGAGAGAAGGGAAAGAGGTGATATGATAGCAACTTTCAAGTACGTTAAAGGGCTTAGTAAAACTGAGGCTGTGGGTGTTTTACATAAAATGGAAAATTCAAGAACAAGGGGTCATGATCTCAAGCTAAAGGGTAGTAGATTCAGGAGTAATTTGAGGAAGCACTTCTTTACAGAAAGAGTGATTGATTTATGGAATAAACGTCATCAAGAGGTAGTAGCGACAAACACTGTGGGGGACTTTAAAAATGCATGGGACAAGCATAAGGCTATCCTACAAACTAGATAAGTTTATACTGTTAGGTAATATCAGGCAGACTTGCTGGGCCTATGGCTCTTATCTGCCTTCAATATGTATATTTCTATGTAACTGGTATAAAGAAAGGTTAGTGTAGGTTGTATGCATCCCTGAACAGTAGAGTCTTTAGGGAGCACTTGAAGCTTTCAAAACTAGGGTAGAGTCTTGTGGAGTGAGGCAGAGAGTTCCACAAGATGGGAGCTAGTCTGGAGAAGTACTGTAAATGGGAGTGTGATTAGGTAACAAGAGAGGAGGAGAGTAGGAGGTCATGAGCAGAGCGAAGGGGACGGGAGGGAGAGTATCTGGAGACAAGGTCTGAGATATAGGGGGAGCAGTGCAGTTGAGGGCTTTGTATGTCAGAGTGAGAATTTTGTGTTTAATCCTAGAGGCAAGAGGAAGCCAGTGAAGAGATCAGCAGAGAGGTGCAGCAGATGAAGAACGACGTGTAAGGAAGATGAGCCTGGCAGAGGCATTCATTATGGATTGTGAAGGAGTTAGGCGGCAGCTGGGGAGACCAGAGAGGACAGAGTTGCAATAATCGAGTTGGGAAAGGATGAGAGAGTGGATTAAAATCTTAGTTGTGTCTTGTGTAAGGAAATGTTTAATTTTAGAGATATTTTTTAAGGTGGAAGCAGCAGGCTTTAGCCAAGGATTGAATGTGAGGAGTGAAAGAAAGATCTGAGTCAAATGTGACCCTGAGACATCGGGCATGTGGGGTAGGGGTAATAATGGAGTTGTCGACAGTTATAAAGAGATTGGGGGTGGAGATTTGAGAAGAAGGGGGGAAAAGGAGCTCAGATTTGGAGAGATTTAGTTTGAGGTAGTGAGAGGACATCCAGGAAGAGATGTAAGCAAGACAGTTAATTAGCAAGGAAGGAGATAGGTCTGGTGCAGAGAAGTAGATTTGGGTGTGGTCGGCATACAAATGATATTGGAAACCATGGGACTTTATTAGGGAACCTTATGATGACGTGTAGATTGAGAAGAGAAGGGGACCAAGGACAGAGCCTTGCGGTACCCCGACAGAAAGTGGTGACGGGGCACAGGAGGCCCAGAGAAGGCTACACTAAAGGTATGGTTTGACAGGTAGGAAGAGAACCACGAGAGAGCTGTTTCACAGATGCCGAAGGATTGGATGGTTAGGAGCAAAAGAGGGTGGTCAACAGTTTCAAAGGCTGCGGATGGATTAAGGAGGATAAGCAGAGAGAAGTGGCCTTTTGATTTTTGCTGTAAGTAGGTTGTTGGTAACCTTAACGATTGCTGTCTCTGTGGAGTGATGGGGACGAAATCCAGATTGCAATGGGTCAAGGAGGAGTTTAATGTAAGAAAATTGGATAGGCATGCATATACTAGTTTTCAAGAAGCTTTCAGGCAAGAGGGAGGAGGGAAATAGGGTGGTAGTTGGATGGGGAGGTTGGATCAAGGAAAGGTTTTTTTAGGATAGGTGTGACCAGTGCATGTTTCAGAGATGAGGGAAATATACCGGTGCTGAGGGAGAGGTTAAAAATTTGTGTGAGTATAGGGGTAAGTATAGAAGAGAGGGAGGGAGGTAGCTGTGAGGGGATAGGATCAAGGTGAAAGCCAGGTAGTGAGGTGAGAGCTCAGTATAAGTGCCAAAATGTCTTCCTCAGTAACGGGAAAGAAAGAGATAAATTTATGGCTATGTGGGTTGTGGTTGGTTGTGAGCGTTTGAGGAGGTGAGAGAATGGAATTTTGTTGAGAGCTGATTTAGTTTCTGATGGAGTCAATTTTGTTATTGAAGTGACTAGAAAAGTCTTGAGCTGACAGATAAGTTGTATGAGGAGGTGGGGGTGGGCAGAGTATTGAAAGTGGAGAATAGACATTTTGGGTTTGAAGAAAGATTAGAGATAAGAGTAGAGAAGAAATGTTTCTTATAGAGATTAAGGGCAGAATAGTAGGAGTTCAAGATTAATTTGTAATGAAGGAAAACAGCTGAACTCTGAGATTTTCTCCAGTGCCGCTCAGCAGTATGGGAACATCTGCATAGGTACCGTGTCAGAGGAGTATGCCAGGGCTGAGAATGAGTGTGTGATTTCCGAGCTATGGTAAGAGGGGCAAGATTCAAATACAAAAATAGTCCAAGAGCGCCTATAGAGAGGCGAAGGAAGAGTCTAACAGATTGAATTAAAAATGATCAAACATTTATTAACAAATCATAAATATTAATAACATGGATCCATGTATACTAGACATACATATAAAAACTAAATAAAAAATGTATTTATATATTTATATAAAAACAATCAGAATATGAAAACAATTTGAAAGCAGTTGCCAATCATAACAATTTAAAAGCGGTTGCCAATCATAACAATGAGTAAGTTATTCCTATGAAGTCTCACCAATTAGGGAGATAAACAAATGGGAGTCATATAAAAAGATCTTAAAATAATGATAATGATGTATCCAATGAATGTGTTCTAATAGTAGGAATTCCAGTGAAAAAAATCCAACGTCTTTGTGAGTGGAAGAATCAGTCCATTGTGACAAACCGAAAGAGGAAGTGAGTTGCAGAAGTTGTTTTGCAGAGGAGGCAGTGGGATTGTCGAGAGGGATGTTGAAGTCACCAAGAATGAGGGCAGGGGTGTCTGAGGAAAGGAAATAAGGTAGCCAGGCAGCCAAGTGATCTAGAAATTGAGTTGAGGAGCCAGAGGATCGGTATATGACTGCCACACGTATAGAGAGGGGAGAGAATAAGCAAATCATGTGGGTTGTAAATGAGGAAAATGTGAGGGAAGAGATGGGTTGTATTTGTTGAAAGTTGCAATGAGAGGAAAGTAAAATACCTACACAACCAACTTGTCTATTACCAGACCTAGGAGTGTGGCTGAAGTAGAGACCCCCATGTGACAGAGCAGCAGTGGATGCTGTTTCTAGGGGAGAGAGACAGGTTTCTGTTAGGGTCAGAAGGTTAAGGGAGTGGGACATAAAGAAGTCATGTATAGAAGTGAGCTTGTTGCAAACAGAGCGAGAGTTCCAGAGTTCACAAGTGAAAGGGGTAGTGGCTTTAGATGCAAGAGGAGTAAGGTTGGCAGAGTTTTGTTTTCTGAGTTTATGGGATGGTACACATGGATGTGCACGGCTATTCAGTTGTTGGGGACCAAGATTAGGGCAGATGTCACCCACAGTTAGTAAAAGCAAGAGGGAGAGTGACATGAGATGAGATACAGATTTGCAGTAATGAGTCTGTTTTTGAGACGAGGTGCAGGGGGCAGAGAGAGAGTTTAGGAATAGGTAAAGTTTGTGATTACAAAAGTAAGGTGAGTTTAAGAGAGATGGGCTAATGAACAGTGCAGGTGGAGAGGGAGAAGGAGTAATTGAATAATGTAGTTTGTTATAGAGACAAGAGGTAGCAAAAAGGATTATGAATATATTGAGCATTTTTACAAAAGTGGGAACCAATTAAACACATAAGACACAGTATTACAGCAGCAATTACATAAGGAAAAATGAGGTACATAGAACGTAATATTCCAAAAGTGTCTTGCCCCTTGCCCAATCCTTGTTCAATTATTGTATAATTATTTCTTAATGCCTAACTTATAAAATGTTCACTAAAAAAATGTGAAAATATGTTGTTGTAGCAATGCACACTGCCCAATGCAATGCACAGCCCAAGCTAATGTTAAATATATAGGCAGGGAAGTCAGCTGTGTCCACTAAATTTCTTGATTGATAAATCAAAGACAAATGAAGGGCCAATTTGAAAGTTAAATTCTGGTCTGGTCAGGGTGAGATAAGTTAAGTAAACAGACAGTAAAATTTGGAGGAGGTTGAAACTTTGGCATAAGACAGCTATAATTTTAAGAATAATAGGCAAGTATTGATAAGGATTGAACATCACATGGCAATTAACAAAACATTAGAAGTAAGACATTGAATAACAGTACAACAAATGCAGAACTAAATTAACAACCTAAAATCATTTGCTCAATATACATATACACGTACCAAAAGAGAGTTACAGGAGAGGAAAAACACCAGAGTGCAGTGAAAATGTAGAGAATGGGCACTATGATTTTTGAAATTTTTCTGCCTTGATCTCCAAAAAGCCTACCATGGCTTGCTTTGAGTGTCATATCTTGTATGTTTGCACAAACCTGTTATGGTTTTACTCATTCAAACTGCAATTCTTCTTATGGAATGGAATGTTTATGGAAATAAAGCCAAATATCACCTGAGCTGCCATACAAGGTTTGTGCATGGGAATTCTGATGGATTAAAAAGAGGGCCTATATTGGTAAACAATACTTTTTAATGGGAAACAGTAGAAGAACATCCAATGTGCTAATGGTACTCATGCACAAACCACAATACTGCTTTTTACATTTAGCACTTTTGAAAACCAGATATATAAAAAAAACATACAGTATATTAACAGTTATCACTAGCTGCGGTGCATTTAAAACATGGAAGGTGTTAAGCAAAGAAAAACTACACTACTTGAGCAGAATTTTTGGCTCTATTGCTTTAGCACTCAATCATAATCTGACTTGAAATTTGTTGTAGGACTCATAGAAATCTATTGTCTGAGGGAAAGAACAAATCCTGCACTATCCAAATCTTATAGTGCTGCATGCAAAATATATAATAACCATACCAGAGCAAAAGCACAGGCAATATGGATTTCACACCATCAATGTTAATGCTCCATACTACTTGGATATTCGAACTACGCGTTTCAGCACTGTGAGTGCCTTTATCAAGAATGTTTTCGTGGAGTCAGAATGTTCCTTTTAAATGGTTCTCATAACCCGTATGTAAGACCCGTATGTTAGTAATGGGTCCTAGAGGTTCTCGGCTTTAGAAATATTGTATCAAAGTGTTTTACAAAGTATCCAATACATCTCTGCAATGTGAACCGGTACCGGGATCTTAGTAACTATGGCATGCGCTACGGCACTTGCTAATTTTTACACAGAATGCAAAGCAGTGCGTAATCTCACGCAAGGGCAGCTGAAACGCGTAGATAGGAAGCTGTGGAGTCTGTTTACACTTTCCATTGTCACCCATCATCTATCGATAGTACCCAGGAAAGATCCAGGAGGATCCAGGAAGATCAAGGAGATCATTGTCCATTCTTTCAACGGAACAGCCGAACGTCAACTAGAAAGGATTCAGTGCTGTCACAGACAGTGAAGCAGCTGTGAGTACTTCCGCCACGCATCTACACACATACGCTGGCCGGGGAGCGCAGCTAATAAGCCTGTCATACAGCTGAAGATTCACATTGAACATTTTATAACTATCACATTGATAAACTATTCTCAAATAAGAAAAATTGTCACTTTTTTGCAAATAAGCTAATTCAAAGAAATTCACGTATCTACTAGTTCACTTAACAAAGAACTATCTATCACTTGCACTTTAACACAGTACGGCAGAACAGTAGATTGCCCTGTCTCTCACTCACTTCAACTCACGGAGCTCAACTCAGTACACGCAATAGGAATTTGCCTACACACTTTCAACGGGACTCTTTCATTCACAAAGGATATCTTAACTCACCAGATTTAAATCACATACGGACATTATCGGAGAAATTACAAGCCTATTATTTCAGTCTTATTTACTTACAGGAGGCTTAGTATTGCACCTTATCTAAGTGATATAACATCGCTTAACCATCATAGTTAATTAATAGCGTTTGAATTGTGAACTGTAAATCTATGCTGCTAATTTTTCTTCATCATTTTATTTAGTTGTGGCCACAACTTACTATTGTTATTTATTATTGCTTTTTATTAAACTAGCTTATATTATCCCTTTCTATGTTTGTTTTTTTTATTATACATATTGATATATATCTAATTTTACGATACATTGTATTATACATATTGAGATTTTTTAATCTTTTTTAGCTATTGTTGGTTCTCTCAGCTGTTTACACAGCGCCTCTCTTACACCCAAGTTTTTGTTTTCTTTAGTGGACTGAGTAGGGAGATATCAGTCTTATTTAGAGAGGCCAAGAGGGTTAGACCTAGTCCAGACTCTTGTTTTTTGAATATACGCAAGATCACTCTATACAGTTATGAATGAAACTAACACTTTTTCTGCAATTACACCAACATCTGTCAGGAAAATAGTTTTAATGCATTGAGGGGTTGGATACTATAGAGTGAGGATTTATATCTTCTTTCTATTATGTTAGTGGGAACTGGAGATTTCTCATTATATTTAAAGATTATATTCCAATCTATTTTCAGGAGAGTGTGTAGGAGGCCATAAGTCTTGGTGTAAATAGATAAAATATCTGACAAATAATTAAATAATAATTTATATGTGATCTTATAATATATTGTTTATGAGGATGAGTGTTATAAAAAATAAGATAAGCTAATAAATCCATGTGTAGTTAGTTTTGTTTTTTACATCTTATCAACCTGTTTTAGATTTAATCTTACCAGATGAAAAAACATGAATGAAAGCTTTTAGTATATGTGTATTGTATTACGTGTATACCAAGTAATGATCATACCATCAGGAAAATCAGGATTTGCTAATGTGTGTGGCAAGGGTATAAAGAGATTCTGATATGTTTATTAAAAATTACTGACCATAGTTTAAAAGTTTCAGAAATAAATTATATTTAAATGTTTTAGAAATTAATTCATATTTTATATTTTGTGGTTTAAAATTGTTAGGTAATCAACAACTATTTTCTAATTGAGTAACTTGAATGTGTTTAGAGATGGTCCAGTTGTAACCATTTCCTGTTATCATCATTTTTACCTCTATCTATAAGACACTGTAAATTGTAAGCATATTTTGTGCATTCCTACGCCTACCTTTATCTTTGGGTATAGTACATATTTTTTGTGTGATTTTTGAAGATTTTCCTTTCCAAATATAGTTATTAATCAGGCATTGTATATTATATGAAATTTATATGAGCGGCTAGGATTTTGAATATATAAAGGATACATGGGAGGACAGTTATTGGGTCTTTTGATGTCAAGAATAAAGATCTAATTGTATACATTTTAGAGGTTTTGTAATCATATGTGTATAAAATCTGTCTATCTGGAGACAAAAAAATACCTAGATATCTTAAAGAACTATATTGTCATTTAAATGGGCAGGTTAAGAGAATGTTGTTCATTTCTTCCTGTGAGATGAAAATGTTAACCATTAATGATTTGTTAAAATGAATACAAAAGAGAAAAAAAATATAATAGTAAATTATCCTCTAATAAAGCATTTGTGTTATTCCCATAATACATTAGGGTCACCTTAGTCCTAAAACATTTTCCCCATAGTTGAAGTTCATGATGAACTTTTTCTAACTGGTTTTCTAAAGTCATTTTAAAATCTCAGGAGTCAACATACAATTTGAAGATAAAAATTATCTTCTTTTTTTTTTCTACATTACCTATCCTCGAAATAGTGACCTTAATCTTAAAGATTTTCTTTTATTTAATAAAGTGTCATTATTAGGGAATATTTCTTTGTTTCAAGTGAATTTACTCAGTTTACTAATTCTGTTATTTATTTATTTCTTATGATGAATCTTCCTTAATGCAAGTCTAAGGTGTAGAAAGAAGTAATCAAGATCTTGTTTAGAAGGTAAAGCATCAATTATGTTTTTCAGAGTCTGATATGAGAGTGGTAGAACAATCTACAATTTCTTCTAATTTAAAGGGACAGTCTACACCAGAATTTTTATTGTTTTAAAAGATAGATAATCCCTTTATTACCCATTTCCCAGTTTTGCATAACTAACACAGTTATAATAATATACTTTTAACCTCTGTGATTATCTTGTATCTAAGCCTCTGCAAACTGTCCCTTTTTTCAGTTCTTTTGACAGACTTGCAGTCTAGCCAATCAGTGCCTGCTCCCAGATAACATCTCGTGCCTGAGCACAGTGTTATCTATATGAAATACGTGAACTAACACCCTTTAGTGGTGAAAAACTGTTAAAATGCAATCTGAAAGAGGTGGGCTTCAAGGTCTAAGAAATTAGCATATGAACCTCCTAGGTTAAGCTTTCAACTAAGAATACCAAGAGAACAAAGCAAAATTGGTGATAAAAGTAAATTGGAAAATTGTTTAAAATGACATGCTCTATCTGAATCATGAAAGTTTATTTTGGCCTAGACTGTCCCTTTAAGACTTTCAGGTCTGAATGGAAAAGAAAGTGGTGAAAGATTAGGTGATATGTTTGGATTACATGGTTTCAGAAAGGTATTAATATAACTTGTATTAGTTAAAGATTAAAAACATATTCCCTTTGTTGGTGCTTTTGGAAGACACTTTACTTGGTATTTTATAATAAGTTTTAAATGGGGAGAATGAAAGAAATAAAAAAGAAAATAATTTAAGAAAGGCAAAGGAAGGAGAAGAAAGAGAGAACTGGAAAAAATAAAGAGAAAGAGCACAGAGTAAAATACAAGAAAGAAAATATTTTAGAAATTGTGAAAAAGGGAAAGAAAAGAAATAAAAAGAAGAATGGTGAAGGTAGCAAAAAAGAGAAAAAAGGGGAAATGAAAATAATAGATTCTAAACTTACTGTGGATCATGGCCAAAAAATGGGTTTTCTTCTAAGACTAATTTTCCCGATAAGCAGTATTCTGATCCCATAAGAAGATAAGGGACTGAGGCCCCGATTATAAAAACATTGTCAGAACTGAGAGAAATTCCTTTTTGGGCTTGCCAGTGTCACAATCCGTGGGTCCAGCAAAATATTCAAAGAAATTGGCCTCTCTGTTCTGACGAGTGGTTATGTGCCTTCCATAGGAAATAACAGGGATTGCAGTTTCAGCAATAGTCCAACATCACCAGTAATCTCGGACCTCGGTGTGTGTGGGGGGGGGGTGGCATGTATTAAAATTATGGTTACCTAACAGACTGTGTGTTCACTAAAACAAAAATTGTTTCTATGTAGTAACAGTTCAAATAATATATATATATATATGTTAATTCAGTTTCACTGTACATTCAGTAGATATTTGACAATGGAAAATCTCACCACTGAAAAACTGGCTGGACTGATATGGCTAAAAAGATGCATCCAAGATGGAGGACAGTGCTTTTAAAATTAGGTTTTCACAACGTTTCTCCAATAAAATACAAGTTACTCCCATAGAATGCCCAAGAAACTCCCACAGAAAGCCTATATATTCATTATGTCTACAATCTCCATTGTTATTAAATACCAAATTATTAGAACTATGGGAGCTGTAGGGATGTGTTTATATTATAAATATATTTACAATGTTCTTTTTATATGTATTTTATTGTAAAAGGCTTTAATAAGTATTTGAAGACTTGTGGTGGTTTTAAAAATGTTATTTTTTGTTTTTGGTGTTTTTTTTAGTAAGAAAATGTAATGTTTGTGATGTTAATATTTCATAGAAGACAGTAGCCATGGTTTTCTAGTTTTACAAAAGTGAATTATTTGTATATTTGCGCCGTGTAAGATTTTATTTTTTATTAATGAGTTTTCTCATAACTATTTTTATTGCCGATATTATTTTATTGTTCTCACTGTTCTGAACATGTTATATAATATTGTGATTTTCGCTGTAACAAACGTATTCTATATTAATAATAACCTAAAGGTAAAAAAACAACACAATCCTATCCATAATCAAGATTTTATCTAATCCTATATGGTCCCTGAATAATAAAGTGGCCCAAAATTATATTTTGAGGAAAATATGAATATGCTTTCAAATATTATATTATGTAGTGTATTACCCCAGAATTAAGAGTCTATGCAGCCAATATAACTACATTATAGTCATAGATTATGGATGAAGTCTCTAGTGTCAGAAGTGAAAAGAATATCTGTAGATCAAGCATAGATTTTATGATTTGAAGGGTGTTGTTAAAAAGTCAAAGACATTCAAGTCAAATTATATGGTTGATCAAAATTCTTTAGAAAAAGCTTATCAAATTATTTATCTACAAAAATCCCTGGCTTTAATTATATAGAAAAAGCATTAGATACACTATTCAAAAGGATTGTGATCAACCCCTGTGTTTGAAGACACCTTTAACGAGTGGAAGAACCTCCTATGCAAATCAGTTTAGAAAGGAGCAGTGATGGACCTTCCAACAGACATGCTTTGGAAGGGATTACCAGTTCTACTGTATATGGTTAAAATAATATTAATTTTATTTAATTCATTGTACAATAATATCATATTTTTTTTTTATTTCAGAATTTATTTTTAATATAGCATTATAACAAGAACAAAAATCACAAAAATAAATTAATTACTTGTGATCGTTCATGCAGAATATTTCTGACATTCCAAACTACATAGTATCACAACCATCCTTCAAACAAACTCCAACCGCAAAGGCCAAAGAACAGAATGATGCAAAAGAGGCTGAAATTGAGGTCTAAGATCCCACAACTAGCATCTAATAAAAACAAAACAAGTATTATAATGATATTGCAACCATAACTAATACATTTAAGGTACTTCACGAGGAGCTACATAATTTGATTTCAGTCTTAACTAACTTGTGGTATTAATAGCTCTAAGCAATTTAATACAAAATATAAGTCTCAACGTATCTTACATATTAAAGCTTCATTCCTAGGTCCAAAAACAAAAATAAAATTAAAAGTAGGCTGTGCTGTTAAGGTGCTTGCAGAGACAAAAATAAATATAGGTTTCCTTGAAACACACACACATTAAAGGGACAGTAAACTGTAAAATTGTTTTTATATGAATGTATTTTCAATGACTTGTTATACCAGCTTCAGGGTATAAAATGTATGAGAAATTGCATTTTCAGGTTTATTTGTGTATATATAGCTGGTTTTGTGCTTTTAAACCACAGCCTATTACAATGGGATGAGCTTCAGGTAATATATCAGATCTCATTATATAATCACTTTATGTACACACACTTGCTTCCTTATCTTATATTTGTCTAGAAAACCAAAGCTCAATACTTAGAGAGAACAAGGGAAAATTATCATTTTATTACTTAACTATCATGCTCCCCACAGTGTAATCTCTTCTGCTGGCTGTGTTTACTTAGGCTATTCAATAGAATATACTCCAGTATAGAAACTTTCAGTATAGGTTGGGATACCACAGGCAAAATAAGCTATTTCAAATGCCAAAATAGGGGTAAAGGAGCTACTTGTAAACAATTTAAAACACTCTAGCAGGTAAAATGAATCATTGGGAACAATTTAAAGGGTAGAAAAAATGTGGGTGAACTGTCCCTTTAAGACATTTTATGATATTTTATTGTTTATTTCATTATTTATTTGAATTACACATGCAATGTTAAATTAAAAAGGAAAGGCAAAAATATTTGTGTTATTGCTAGAGTTTGAATTCACTGTTTTCTCACTGTTTCTCATGCAAAACATACAGGGCAGCTTATGTCTCAATGTGAATGTGAAACTGGGCATTCTCAATATGCCATATGCAAGCTCTGCAAGTACAAGTAAGCTGACTGCTTTTTCATATTTTACTGAGAAATCAAACTCTGGTCATACTATAAGGTGTTTGTCTTTGAGTTTCTCTAAGTTATATATAAGTTATAAGTAAACATGTCATAACTACTTACCATTGTTGCAGCTAAGTAGTTACTCAAACCAAGATTTTTATTTATCTAAACATGCCATACAAACAAATATGACACATGAGTTGAGTCTCTGCAAGTTCTAGTGATATTTGGATGAACTTTAATATATGAGCATTAAAAAAATATTAACTGCCTTAAGTATGATATTAATCTGTGTCTTTTTACATACCAATCAATTACTATATTATGTGAAAATTGTGTCTATGTATATGTACTTCAATCACTTTAGCATTTCATTTTGACATCCCACATTACAGTAGCATAGTAGAAACACAGGTTAAATGTCTTCATAAAAAACTCTCTATGTTAATAATGTTCATTGGACAATTATCCTTATCTTGTTAATTCTGTAATTTCTGGATTACATGTGTAATATAATAAACAGCATTTGATCTAAATGAAATGTAGAAATGATGGCTGTTTTTTTTTTTTTTTTGCCTTGGGAATGAAATACAAACAATATTTCTACTCTGTATGTTTGTATTTTATTAAGAAACTTCCATTATGAGTTAACTTCTGTTGCCGAAATGAGGAGCCGCTCATACCAAGTTAAAAGGTTAAACATTGCACAAAAATAGGTCATAAATCTCTCTGCAAGTTTCCCCATGTTATAACAACAAATAGAGAGATATACCCTTGATTCATTAGTCACAGGTGAAATGTGAACAAATCAGGTGTCCATGTAAACTATTTTCAACAGAGATTTGTTGATGTTGAAACACCACAAAACATTTTGCAATCTTCGATTTAGCTTTTCTAATTCTCAAACATCCCCATTCTCTTATATAAAATTTTCTATTTGCTTAAAATAGACAATACTTTATCTAGCATAAAAAGGTACTTTTATGGGCCTTATTACCAGCTACATTGATTTTACTCTTACTGTTACAGTCTCTTCGTCTATGAACAAAAAAACATGCACTGTTCAGCAAGCATAATTTCAAATTTAATAAATGTATTAATAACACATTTAGGTCTAGATTACAAGTGGAGTGCTAATTTATCGCAGCTGCAACCAGCAAATTTCCCCATTTGTGGGCGCACAATAAAAAAACAGTAATTACATTGGTTATTGCTACCGTGAGTTTGCTGTAGGAATTTGCGCTCCAAAAATTAACCAGAGGTCAGACCTCTGGTTAATTTTCTAAATGTCCCCCAATTGCCACCAAAATTTAGTGTTATTTTCCATTTAAAAAAAAAACTGCATTAAGCAGTTTTTGGGTGCTAAAGTTGTTGGCTGTGGGGTGTTAGAAAATAATGGCTCCGAAAAGTGCCTTTACATTGCGTTCTATGGAAACTGTATGTCCCCTGCAAATATATATGTATATGCTTATACACATATACAGTATATTTATGTGTTAATATGTGTTTATACACATATTAACACATAAATACAGTATATATGTATATAGTCATATACATATATATTTACATTTGCAGCCCATTGCTGCACAATTTACCCCCTTCGCTTCTCTTGTTCTCATGCCATGTCTGACAGCATGCGATAACGAGGTTCCCATTTGAGCCTATGGAAGCACGCTCTCATGAGTGCAATGCTTCTGTGCAATGTGAACGTGCCCTCGTGTTTGCATTGCACCTAACTCATAATACCAGCTCACGTTTGCGTGCGCTGGTTTTACAAAGCAAAAGCTATATTTTGCACTCCACTTGTAATCTGGCCCTTAAAAGATGAATAAAAAGTGTAAATTAGTACAGGAAAGAATTAAAACTATATATAAGTAAAATAAAAAATAACTGCCAGAGTCAATCTAATTCCAGGTTCTTAATGTTTTGATGATATGGGATGGTTGATAAAAGCATTATGCAACATTTAAAAGGAATGACAAGTTCCGTTTATGGCCTACATGCACATAAAATATAATTGCAACATTAAAGTTGTATATTGTGAAAAGTAAGAAGGATAAGAAAAGATAAACCTTACTGACAGAATTCAAAAACTCTGAGAGTTCAACCATTTTTTTAGTAAAGGTCCTGAAATGTACAGGCTGTCAGCTCTGAAAGGTCAATACAAGTACATTTTAGTCTAGCCGCCCTTGTTATTATAAACTACTATTCTGTTTTACATTAGTGTTCATGTGTATGATATGCCTTTTAATAATTTTCTATATGAGTATCAGTTTGTGACTATTTTATTGTAAATTAAATAATGCATAGGTATCAACAATGGGATGTCTGCACAGTGTATGTGCTTATAAATGTATAACTGACATATGCTTTGCCAGTATGTCTTCATTTTAGTTTACATTTAATTTCTTTTTGTCTCTATATCCCTTAGTTAATTATATTGTGCTTTTATGTTACTTTTATGTCCATTTTTTTTTTAGTTATTTTTAAATCATAAAAGAAAGAGTTTCTCGTTTGAATTTTTTTTCCAGTGAGACTAGTAATTAAAACCAACGAGGCTGTGGTCAAAACTACAGCTAAATACTATTCTAGATATTAATACGATGCTGCTATTATTTAATTTTTTATCACAAAACACCCACCAATGCTGAAACCAAAGTGTACATGGTAAACACCCATCAACTGCAGCTGTTTATTGATGTTAGTGTATAAAGGTACATTCCAATAAGTTTTAATTGTTGGTGCTTTTTGTATTTTAAGATTAAAACTATTTTACAGCTACATAAGGAATATTACATATTAAGCCATGAGCACGTTGTACTTGTATGTGTGCTCTGCAAACTGCAATATTCCACCTCAATACATTCTAATGTTGAACAGGGACAAGCTTCTTTATATGTCTAATTACAAATCATATAAAAGAGTTAGGTTCTAAACATCTAATTTCTCATAGAGATACATAATAATCTTTGGTGAAATCATGGTATCTATTGTTAGAGGACAAAAATTGTCATAATTTTATTTTAACAATCATATTGCATCCTCTCACCTTCAATCATATTATATGACTAATATAACACGGCACCATTTATTACAGACTGCTTTACCATCTAAAAGTCATCATCTGTTTGGTGCAAGGGAAAAGTTACATATACATTAACACTAGGGATGGGCGAATGTTTCTAAAAATTCGAAATTTAAAACGAATTTTGATACATTCGTTCGTTCGAATCGAATTTCGAATGTTTATATAACATTCTAACATTCTATTTTCGTTTTCGAATTTTTCAATAAAATTCAAAAATATTCATTCAAATAATAGTATGTTTAGCTATGTATGCATTTAATTTCGAAATGTAATATTCGAATTTGAATGTGACATTCAAATTCAAATGTGACATTCAAATTTGAAATAGTATTTCTAGTCTACCACTGTGTTTAATAAATGTAATATTCGAATTTGAATGTGACATTCAAATTTGAAATAGTATTTCTAGTCTAATACTGTGTTTTAAATGTGATATACGATTTGAATGTGATATTCGATTAGAATGTGACATTCGACTTCGAAATAGTATTTCTAGTCTAAAACTGTGTTTTATAAATGTAATATTCGAATTGGAATGTGACATTCGATTCAAATGTGATATTCGATTTGAATGTGACATTCGAAATAGTGTTTCTAGTCTACAATTGTGTTTTATAAATGTAATATTTGAATTCGAATGTGATATTCAAATGTAACATTCGAATGCGAATGTGACATTCGAATTTGAATGTGACATTCGAATTTAAATGTGACATTCGAAAACTGTAAAAAACATTCCAAAATCGAATTTTTAAGAATATTCGTTCTTGTCAACATTCTATTATGTAAATCAAATTTCTACAATAACATTCGTTCTAACATTCGAATTCGGATATAAACACATTCGCCCATCCCTAATTAACACCTAAACACTCCTGTGGATACCTTTGCTTTTAAATAAGGTTTCAGTTTTCCTTAGCTATGCACCAACTATTAAATAACATGGAACAATCCATTTAATTACTCAACATCAAGACTTACAGAGATCCAGAGCCAGAATGAAGGCAGTGGCTGATATTTATAGTATGTAAATTGCAGATACAGCACACCTGAGCAAACAGATGCGCTCATCCAGTCTACCACATACCTACTTCATGATACAGCTCAGAACCAGGAGTCATGCATTTTATTCCAGCCCTAGCATCTCTCAAATTGTCTGCACCAAATAAGATGCCTTTTAGCTGGAGTTCTAGCAAGATCCAAACAATATGTAATAACCTACAGTACATAGGTAAGGTGAAAAAAGATGAGATTGTTACTACATGGAATAAAATGCAGATAGATATCACTTATCCTGTGTTTATGGATTTGGATATTAACTATATTTAGCATTTTAGGTTATATTACAGAACAGAGTGGATTAAAATCTATTTTATTTTTTTAAATCAAAAAAATCGTTTTTTTTATATTTTTAAATAAAATGTTTTTTTGAGGAAAAATCTATCTAAAGATAGTTTCTATTTAAGATACATTGTAATCTAAAGGTTATTCATCCTGAAATATAGATTTGTTTTTAAATAAATAGCAAGATGCTGTATTTTCATGGCTGTACTTGAAGATATTATCCCATATTACCGGTTTTATAGTTCTCAAAACTGTGAATTTGTGTCTGCATAAATAATATGCCCCTTCTTCACAGCAAAAAAATTATAAAATAAACATACAGAGTTGAGAAACAGACATTAAAGGGACATGAAACCCAAAACATTTCTTTCATGATTTAGGTAGAACATACCATTTTAAACAACTTTCCAATTTACTTCTATTAGCAAATTTGCTTCAATCTCTTGGTATCAATTGTTGAAGGAGCAGCAATGCACTACTGGTTTCTAACTGAACACATGTTTGAGCCAATGACAATCAGTATATATATGCAGCCACCAATCAGTAGCTAGAACCTAGGTTCTTTTCTGCTTCTGAGCTTTCCTAGATAAAACTTTCAGTGAAGTATAACAAGAGCAGAAAGCAAATTAAATAATATGGAAAGTTGTTTAAAATTGTATGTTCTGCCTAAATCACGAAAGAAAAAATGTGGGTTTTATGTCCCTTTAAAGGGACATAATCATGAAAGAAATTTGTTGCGTTTCAGATAAAGCATACCATTTTCAAATTTCTGATTTACTTCTATTATAAAATTTGCTTCATTATCTTGATATCCTTACTTAGTTGAAGAAGGGCAATGCTCTACTGGGCCTAGCTGAACACATTGGGTGAGACAGTAACAAACAGCTAGCTCACAGTAGTGCATTGCTTCTGAGCCTACCTGTGTATGCTTTTCAACAATAGAGAACAAAGCAAATTAGATAAGAGAAGACAAGTGGAAAATTGTTAAAAATGGCATGTTCGTTTCGAATTATGTTAGTTTAATTTTTACTTTACTGTACCTTTAATGCAATTGCTCCCCTGCAAATCTATGTACACAGAATCAACCCATACTAAGTTTCAAGAAGCTCAATGAATAGAAGAAGATTGTTTGGAGTGGAATAAACCTGCACAAGGACCTAAGTGTGAGGACAGAGGGACAAGTATTACAAATTAAAAAGAATGTTATTATTTTAGTTAAAGGGACACTGAACCCAAAATTTTTCTTTTGTGATTCAGATAGAACATGCAATTTTAAGCAACTTTCTAATTTACTCCAATTATCAATTTTTCTTCGTTCTCTTGCTATCTTTATTTGAAAAAGAAAGCACCTAAGCTACTTGTTGGTTCAGACCCAGGACAGCACTTGTTTATTGGTGGATGAATTTATCCACCAATCAGCAAGAACAACCCAGGTTGTTCACCAAAAATGGGCCGGTATCTAAACTTACATTCTTACATTTCAAATAAAGATACCAAGAGAATGAAGCAAATTTGATAATAGGAGTAAATTAGAAAGTTGCTTAAAATTGCATGCTCTATCTGAATCAAGAAAGAAAAAATGTGGGTTCAGTGTCCCTTTAAATAAAACTATTTAAATTGTTATTATTAATGTAATCAATATTTTTCTCCTTCCAATACAGTACAGCAGAAAAGTTGATCAAATATAAATGATTAACCTATAAAACTGGAGTTATTTCAATGTTCTATCTATCTATGCATATCTAATGATATTCAACTAAATCAGTAACGATTTGATATGACCAGAAAATTAATCTGAAAAGTTATTATTCTAAACATGAAAACCTTTATTTAAATCGGTCTTAATTACAAGCGATTTAATCAAAATGGAAATAGGACTTCCTATTTGTTTACCTCATGTATGGGACAATCATATTTTATGTCCTTTCTATTTTGACATATACTGTACATAGTACTCTTTGTTTATCATAAATAGTTATTGAGTTATCCCCGACTTTCTTGAAACTTGCTGCCTATAAACATTCTATAGAATAAAATATGAGAAGTATATAATAAATGTGATCATATGATTTGAATACAGTTTTGTTAAACATACCGGCACTTTTTGTAATACTTTACATTTGGTTTACATAAGGTGTTTTCCTCATTTTTCATCTTTGCAAGGAGAAAGATCTAATTATGGCTACACTTTAGACTTGAAGTTTCCATTGTAAGTTTCATTTTCTAAATGCTTAAAATTCCTCACTTAAGCAAATTTCAGCTTGCTTTGTTTTCATTACAAACCTTGAAAAGTCTTAAACCTAGATTACGAGTCTTGCGTTAGCCTTAAAAAGCAGCGTTTAGAGGTCCCAACGCTGGTATTACGAGTCTTGAAATGACAGGTGTACCGCTCACTTTTTTGGCCAGACTCGAAAATACCACAAATCCACTTATGTCAATTGCGTATCCTATATTTTCAATGGGACTTGCATAACGCTGGTATTATAAGTCTTCCAAAAAGTGAGCGGTACAGCCTCTCCTGTCAAGACTGATACCACATTTAAAAGTTAGTAGTTAAGAGTTTTATGGGCTAACGCCGTAGCAAACAATAAAAAAAATTGTAACCCCTAATCTGCCGAACCGGACATTGCCGCCACTATAAAAAATGTATTAACCCCTAAACCGCCGCCCTCCCGCATCGTAAACACTAGTTAAATTTTATTAACCCCTAATCTGCCATCCCTAACATCACCAACACCTACCTACATTTATTAACCCCTAATCTGCCAACCCCAACATCACTGCAACTATATTAAATGTATTAACCCCTAAACCTAAGTCTAACCCTAACCCTAACACCCCCTAACTTAAATATAATTTAAATAAATCTAAATAAAATAACTACAATTCACTAAATTATTCTTATTTAAAACTAAATACTTACCTATAAAATAAACCCTAAGATAGCTACAATATAACTAATAGTTACATTGTAGCTATTTTAGGGTTTATTTTTTATTTACTGGCAAGTTTGTATTTATTTTAACTAGGTACAATAGTTATTAAATAGTTATTAACTATTTAATAGCTACCTAGTTAAAATAAATTCAAATTTACCAATAAAATAAATCCTAACCTAAGTTACAATTACATTTAAAACTACACTATAATTAAATGAATTACCTAAACTAAATACAATTAAATACAATTTTAAAAAATTATCTAAAGTTCGAAAACAAACAAACACTAAATTACAGAAAATAATAAAATAATTACAAGTTTTTTTTAAACTAATTACACCTAATCTAATCCCCCTAATAAAATACAAAAGCCCCCCAAAATAATAAAAAGCCCTACACTATACTAAATTACAAATAGCCCTTAAAAGGGCCTTTTGCGGGGCATTGCCCCAAAGTAATCAGCTCTATTACCTGTAAAAAAAGTACAATACCCCCCAACATTAAAACCCACCACCCACACACCCAACCCTACTCTAAAACCCACCCAATCCCCAAAACCTAACAATAACCCCTTGAAGATCACCCTACCTTGAGAAGTCTTCACCCAGCCGGGCCGAAGTCCTCAATGAAGCCGGGCAAAGAAGGGCAGAAGTCTTCATCCAAGCCGGCCAGAAGAGGTCCTCCAGACATGCAGAAGTCTGATCCAATCAGCCAATAGAATGTCAGCTCAATCCTATTGGCTGATTGTATCAGATCTTTTCTACCTTAATTCCGATTGGCTGATAGAATTCTATCAGCCAATCGGAATTCAAGGGACGCCATCTTGGATGACGTCATTTAAAGGAACCTTCACTCTTCAGTTGGACTTCATTGGAAGAGGATGCTCCATGTTGCATGTCTTGAAGATGGACCCGCTCTGCGCCGGATGGATGAAGATAGAAGATGCCGTCTGGATGAAGACTTCTGCCCGTCTGGAGGACCTATTCTGGCCGGCTTCGATGAAGACTTCTGCCCGTCTGGAGGACCACTTCGCCCGGCTTCGTTGAGGACTTCGGCCCGGATGGGTGAAGACTTCTCAAGGTAGGGTGATCTTCAAGGGGTTAGTGTTAAGTTTTATTAAGGAGGGATTGGGTGGGTTTTTGAGTAGGGTTGGGTGTGTGGGTGGTGTGGTTTAATGTTGGGGGGTATTGTACTTTTCTACAGGTAATAGAGCTGATTACTTTCGGGCAATGCCCTGCAAAAGGCCCTTTTAAGGGCTATTTGTAATTTAGTATAGGGTAGGGCTTTTTATTATTTTTGGGGGGTGGCAGATTAGGGGTTAATAAATATAATGTAGGGATCAGCGATGTTGGGGGCAGCAGATTAGGGGCTCATAACTGTAATGTAGGTGGCGGCAGTGTCCGGAGTGGCAGATTAGGGGTTAATAGTATAATGCAGGTGTTGGCGATGTCGGGGGTGGCAGATTAGGGGTTAATAAGTGTAAGATTAGGGGTGTTTAGACTCGGGGTTCATGTTAGGGTGTTAGGTGTAGACATAAAAAGTATTTCCCCATAGGAATCAATGGGGCTGCGTTAGGAGCTTTACGCTGCTTTTTTGCAGGTGTAAGGTTTTTTTTCAGCCGGCTCTCCCCCATTGATTCCTATGGGGAAATCGTGCACGAGCACGTTTTACCTGCTCACAGCTAACGTAAGCAGTGCTGGTATTGAGGTGAGATGTGGAGCTAAATTTTGCTCTACACTCACTATTTTGCTCCAAACGCTGGGTTTCTAAAAACCCGTAATACCAGCGTTGTCTCTAGGTGAGCAGTGAGGGAAAATTGCTCATAGCACCGCACAGCCTTACCGACAAAACTCGTAGTCTAGGCGTTAACTTTTTAATTAGCTGGAAACATTTAGGCCAGATTAAATGTTTGCACACAAGCAATATTGGGTTTTCGCAATGATTTGCAGGCAGGTTAAATTACGCTGGTATTACGACTTGAAAGTAAACGTGATTGCCTGAACACAATTGCGATTAACGCTAGCATGATTACCATGACTTCAGAGCTGTGGGTTAACTGTTTCGCAAAAATAAAAAAAGTTACATAAAACACATCAAAAATACATTACAAAGTACACTTACACTCATAATAACACCATCTAATACAAATTATTTAAAAAGTCTATATACTCTATGTGTAAAGATGTGTTTATGTATTTATATTTGTATATATGTATTTACAGACATACTGTATGTACACATTAATACATATGTATACACATATAGACATATATAAGTGCACTTGAGCCGCAGGTAAGTAGATGAAAAAAGGAAAATTCATATGTATGCAATATTCATATTTAATAATGTGTTATACTGTGTATTTACTGTAAATGTTTCACATTCCAATGTTCTACACATAGCAGAATATGTTCTAATTATATATATATACACATATATATATATAAAACTGTATATATCTATACCTATATTTAATCATGTATATATACAGGTATAGATATATATTGTACCAAAATACCATGAGATATATGTAGAAATATGTATTTTTTTATAAATTGAACATATTCTTTTATGTGAAGAACATTGGAATGTGAAATATTCATATTTTCATGTCGGGTTAGCGCACTTGAGAACATGCATTCGGGTTAGCGCACTTGAGAACATGCATTTGGTTTAGCGCACTTGAGAACATGCAATTGGGTTAGTGCATATGAAAATATGCGATAGGGTAAGCTCATATGAGGATATGAGTTCGGGTTAACGTATATGAGAATATGAGTTCATGTTAGTGTGTGAGTAGGGGTGTTTTTTCCAATTTTTTTCTCCATTGACCACTGTGGGGGGAATAGGTTATCACGCACGTGATATTCTAACTGCGCTAGAAGTAAGTTGTTTGCCCGCATTTACTTTCATCTCATAATGCAAGCGAAACCCGGCGCATGCAAAAAGTTTACTTCTAGCGCAATTAGTGCTCTAGCATAAGTGCTAAATAGCGCTCCACTCATAATCTGGCTCTTAATATTTAAAAATGTACCCATATTGCGCCATGCAGCATTTATGTAATGACTGCAAAAAAAAAATGTAAAGGTTTCAGATTTAGCAGAGCAACAGAGCCCTTTGATAAACTAAGTCAATTTGCTTAGTCATTCTCCAAAGGATGAAATGTTATGATTGAAAAGTAAACTTTTTTTCAATACTTCTTTCAATAAAAACAGGTTTTACATAATTTATCTAAACCTATTTTGATAATGATTGAATTATCACTATAATATAACACTACATTTGCTGAAACACTTTACTATAGCCTGACAATTTGTGCATGTAATAGGTACATTTTTAATTTTGATGATATTAACATTTTCAGTGTTAAATTATCTGGCTGTAATTTTTAAAAAAAAAAAAAGATTCACTGACAGTCGCATTTCCACATTTCAATTCACAATTGTGTAAATCCATCATAAATGCAAGGCCCATTTGCTATATTTGTGAAAAACATTAATCTTGTAGACAGTGATCTAGGCAAGGAATAATCTGTGGCCCAATATGAATCACTACAGTACAAGAAACTACTTATCTGTAAATGCTCTGTGGGGTATAATCACAGTCCATGCAGTCTGGTGTGTGCATTCAGCTTCAAATCTCTCTGGTAAGCGGCAACTATGGTATACATTCCCAAAGTCCTGGTCATCCCTCTCTCCGTGGAACAAATCAAGCTACTTCAGCTGGTAAACACAATTAACCCACTGCAGTCCTCTCCTGCAAAGCGATCCATCAAACCTCACTGTGGCCCCTATGATGGAAAGTGTTTCAACGAGGAAATATATTTAAAAGCGATGTCCAGAATGCCAACAAAATATTCAAAAGTGCCAATATTACTCTTTAAAGGCAGCATCACAAAGAAGCATTTTACTATACTTTGCAATGGGTTGCAATGCTTGTGAAATATTCCAAGCAGCATCCACCCGACATTGGCGATGTTAAATAAAGGATCCCTTTTAAATATATAGCACACAATCTAATAAATATACCTGTGTACCCCTAAACTGACATAACCCACCACCACAAACTAACCCTACACTAATTAACCCCTATATAGCCAATAGCACACCGCAATAAACTTCCTAACCTATTAACCCCTATACCACCACAACCCCTAATGCAAACACCCCCTAACTTAATAACCCCTATACTACCACAAACCCCAACACAAAAAAGTAATCTAATTACCGTTATACCGCCACAAACCCTTTTATAAACACCCTATAACCTTTTAACCCCTATACCGCCACAACCCCATAATGCAAACACCCCCTAACCTATTAACCACTAAACCACCAATACCCCAATACAAATTAGCTTTACACTACATTACTACCTAACAGCTATCCCCCCATACCCTTAACCTAACACTAAAATTACACAAAATAAACACATTACTAAAAAATAAAAACCCACAGTTAAGCCTATCCTAAAACTAAAGTGCCATTTAAAAAAAAAAAAAAACAACACTCCAAAATAAAAAAAAAACTGAAATAACACTAAAAGTTACTATAACAATAGCCCTTAGAATGGCTATTTGTTGGGCATTGCCCTACAGTAATTTAGTTCTATTTCTAGAAAAAATAAAACTTAATTCAACAATAAAAATAACACCCACTCCCCTAAATAAAAGCCTATCTAAAAAACTACATATTGTGGCGCCAAGCTGGATTTCACACCCACCAAATAGCGAAAACATAACATTCTGCTGGTGGGCTGCCTTAGCAGCTCAGTGCGGCAATCGCTTGGAACAAATAAAGGAGCTTTCAGCATGAAGTATTTTCTACTTCTTGAATGAAAGTCCCCGTTATTTGTTCCAATGGTCAATCCTAGCATTTCACAAATGCTAGGATTTACCATCACTTTTATATAATATGCATTATAGATGACAATGCATATCATTTTAACATTTTATATAAATGTATCAACATTGATACTGTAGTTATAATAGGGAGTTTTTTTGCAAACTTTATTAGTCAAGTAGATTGCAGACACGGCGTAGGTGTAGGAGCTCTGTGTGAGTTAGTTGGGTGTTCCAGGGGGAGTATGGGGAAGACATGACGTAGGTGTAGATGGTCTGTAAGAGTTAGCCTGGCATTCCAGGGGAATGTAGCTTAGATATGATGTAGGTGTAGGTGGCATTAGGGAGTTAACTGGGCATTCCAGGGGAGTATAGCTAAAGTATGACATAGGTGTAGGTGTTCTGAGGGAGTTAGCTGGGTGTTCCAGGGGGAGTAACCTGCACTTTGATTGGGATACATTGCCAGCAGTGAAATATATTCCAATCTCTGAAGTACAGGTTATGAGTAGGGTGTCAGCCATGTTTGTCTCACCAACTTTTCAGTATTAAGACTTTACAGTGTGAGGCAGGTAGTGTAGGTTTAGTTAAATTAAGGTCACACAGGCATTACTTGAATTGTTTCTAAGCAGAAACCGTGTTTGGTTTCAGTGAGCGCACTGTCTGTGCTGTGAAGTTACACTTCAAATACGCCCCCCCAGCCCGCTGAGAGTGCAGAGAAGTGGCAATGTTGGCGATGTTTTGATGATGTAGCGCTTTCCATTATATCCTATGGGAGACACATTGCCACTCGTCGGCACTTCACTGGTCAGCCCCTTTTTTACAATATATTGACAGACTTAGGGACTGAGAAGCCAACAAGGCCAGAAAGGCAGTTTTTCATTTGTCTGTCGATACTTTGAACTGCATACAGCTCCTCCCCAAAGAATGAAAAGCAAAAAGCTAATTCTGTGAACTTGGCTTTATGCAAATGCTGCACATTGCCTAAAGCTGTTGATTTGTTGAATTGAAAAAAAAATACAGAATTGTCTCTTTTGCTTCTATAGGTAGCGTGAAACAAGCACAACAAAAATGGAAATAAATGAGGTGTTTAATGCCCCTTTAATATCCTATTAACATTATTTCCAAATGCAGCTTTTCATTCAATTATTAAAATAAAAGAGTACAACAATAATAAGGTATTTATAGTATTTAAAATGTTAAAAACATAACTTATGTAAGAACTTACCTGATAAATTCATTCCTTTCATATTGGCAAGAGTCCATGAGCTAGTGATGTATGGGATATGCAATCCTACCAGGAGAGGTAAAGTTTACCAAACCTCAAAATGACTATAAATACACCCTTCACCCCACCCATAATTCAGTTTAACGAATAGCCAAGAAGTAGGGTGATAAAGAAAGGAGTAAAAAGCATCAACAAAGGAATTTGGAAATAATTGTGCTTTATACAAAAAAATCATAACCACCATAAAAAGGGGTGGGCCTCATGGACTCTTGCCAATATGAAAGAAATGAATTTATCAGGTAAGTTCTTACATAAATTATGTTTTCTTTCACGTAATTAGCAAGAGTCCATGAGCTAGTGACGTATGGGATAGCAATACCCAAGATGTGGAACTCCACGCAAGAGTCACTAGAGAGGGAGGGATAAAAATAAAAACAGCCATTTTCCGATGGAAAAATTAATCCACAACCCAAAATATAAGTTAATTCTCATAAATGAAAGAAAAAAAACTTAAATCAAAAGCAGAAGAGTCAAACTGAAACAGCTGCCTGAAGAACTTTTCTACCAAAAACTGCTTCTGAAGAAGCAAATTGTCAGGATGCCAGGAATCAGACGAGACGAGAAGTGCAAAAATAATCACACCTTTATTAACAGCAAAAAATAATAAAAAGTCCACAAGTCAAATAACAAGCCAGGAGTCAAAACCAGAGCTGGTAATCAGACGAGTCGAGTCAGGAGCCAAAGCCAATAGTCAGACAAGCCGGAATCTGGAACAAGGAAACAGCAGAGTCAGGAACAAGCCAGGGATCAGGAATCAGGAAGGACGACAGGCAGCCAGGTTATACACAGGAACTCTCACAAACAGGTCTGAGACAACGCAAAGGCAAAGCATACTGAACAGAGGCCCTTTAAATAATAAGTGATGACATCACAATTCTGAGACTGCATCCTGTCTCACATGGATGATGCACACCAGTCTGGCCATAAAAGGAAGTGCAGTAAATGAGCAGCATCCCCCACAATGCACCATAGTCAGGAAGAGAGGTGAGTAAAATGGCTGCCAGCAGCACATGGCAAACACAACAGGGAGAAAACCCTGACAGTACCCTCCCCTCAACGACCCCTCCCCCGCGAACATCAGAGGAGAGAACCCAAGAACGCTCCTCTGGACCGTAGCCCCTCCAGTGAACCAAATACTGTACACGACCCCTAGACATACGAGAGTCAACAATGCTGCTGACCTCATACTCCTCATGGTTGTCAACAAAGATAGGATGGGGATGAGGCAACACAGTGGTAAACCGATTACAAACCAATGGTTTCAAGAGGGAGACATGAAAAACATTGGAGATGCGCATAGCAGGAG
The DNA here is from genome assembly GCF_027579735.1 of Bombina bombina. Taxonomy (NCBI): domain Eukaryota; kingdom Metazoa; phylum Chordata; class Amphibia; order Anura; family Bombinatoridae; genus Bombina; species Bombina bombina. Next base: position 998,812,589 of record NC_069499.1, read on the forward strand.
GAAGGTCAAGAGCGTAGGCCACAGGATTAACCCGTCGGAGTATTTAAAAAGGACCAACATAACGGAGAGCCAATTTATTGGAAGGCACATAAAGGTTCAAGTTGCGGGAGGACAGCCAATCTCTCTCACCAACCTGATAGGAAGGTGCGGGCAGACGCCTACGATCAGCCGGAACTTTTGATGCTGCATAGAACGATGAAGGCAATCCTGAATCTGCACCCACGTGGAACAGAGTTGCCGGAGATGCTCCTCCAAAGCCGGAATACCCTGAGACATGAATGAATCGGGCAACAAGGATGGTTGAAACCCATAATTCGCCATGAACGGGGATAACTTGGAGGAAGCATTAATAGCACTATTGCCCAAGGTAACAGTTCAGACCAATTATTGTGGTGATTTGAGACATAGCAATGGAGGAACTGTTCCAGAGCTTGATTAGACCGTTCCGCAGCCCCATTGGATTGAGGGTGATATGCCGAGGAGAAGGAAAGCTGGATCCCCATTTGAGCACAAAAGGAACGCCAAAATCAGGAGACAAACTGGCTACCCCAGTCCAACACTATCTCCTTGGGTAACCCATGTAAACGGAAGACCTCCTAGGCAAAAATTGAAGCAAGCTCCTGAGAGGTAGGCAGCTTCATCAAGGGAATGCAATGTGACATTTTAGAAAAATGGTCAACCACCATAAGGATAATAGTTTTGCCATTAGAAACAGGGAGCTCGACAATGAAGTTCATGGAAAGTTGTGTCCAAGGACGCTCACCATTAGCAATAGGTTGAAGAAGACCCACAGGAAGACGTTGAGGACTCTTATTCTGTGCACAAACTGAGCAGGAGGCAACATACGCAGCAACATCAGAACGAAGACCTGGCCACCAGAATTGTCGCATGACAGACCAAATCATTTGGTTCTTGCCTGGGTGACCTGCAGCTTTAGGATAGTGGTAAGTGTGCAAAAGTTTAGTTTGAAGATTCTCAGGAACAAAACACTTACGACTAGGCTTCTCAGGAGGTGCATTGGTTTGTGCAGCCAGGATCTCCTCCCCCAAGGGAGAAGTCAAATTAGTTTGTATGGTAGCCAAAATATGGTCAGGAGGTATAACAGGAGTAGGTACAGACACCTCCTTGGACAGAGGTGAAAATTGTCGAGAGAGGGCATCAGCCCTAACATTCTTACTACTAGGCAGGTAGGAGACCCCATAATTAAACCGAGACAAAAATAGTGCCCATCTGGCCTGTCGGGGCGACAAACGTTTTGCTTCAGATAGATAAGTTAAATTCTTGTGGTCAGTAAGAATGAGCACCGGCACGCTAGTACCCTTGAGAAGATGCCTCCATTCCTTAAGTGCCAAAATTATGGCCAGTAATTCCCTGTCACCAATTTCATAATTGCACTCTGCTGGAGACAATTTCTTAGAGAAGAAACCACAAGGATGCAAGGAACCATCAGGCATAGGACGTTGAGACAAGAGGGCACCTACTCCAGTCTCATATGCATCAACCTCAAGAACAAAAGGCAGGACAGGGTTAGGACTGGAGAGGCAGCAAAGGCATTCTTAAGACTATCAAAGACCTTAATGGCAGTAGGTGACCAATGGAGTGGATCATTCTCTTTACGGGTCATGTCTGATAGGTTTGACCAAGGAAGAAATTTTTTTAATAAACTTTCTATAGTAATTGGCGAACCCCAAAAACGTTGAATAGACCTAAGACCAACTGGGCGAGGCCACTGCAGAACTGCAGATAACTTGTTAGGATCCATGGAAAACCATGCAACGGAGATAACATAACCTAGGAAGGTTACTTGAGTCTGATGGAACTCTTCTTGAGTTTACAAAACAGGCCGTTCTCGCATAGTCTCTGAAGAACCCGTGCAACATCAGAACGATGAGCCTCAAGTGTGGGTGAGTGTATGAGGATGTCGTCTAAGTACACCACAACACACTGTTGCAACATATCTCGTGGGACATTATTAATAAATTCCTGAAAAACAGCAGGAGCATTACATAGGCCAAAGTGCATTAAAAGATACTCATAAATGCCAGCTCCTGGTGTTAAATGCTGTTTTCCATTCGTGGCCCTCCTTAATCCTAACGAGATTGTATGCTCCTCTCAAATCAAGTTTAGTAAAGACTGTCGCTCCCTTGAGGCGGTCAAAGAGTTCCGTAATAAGCAGAATAGGGTAAGCATTCTTAATGGTAAGACGATTAAGACCCCTATAATCGATACATGGTCTTAACTCACCACCCTTTTTCTTCACAAAGAAGAAGCCAGACCCTGCAGGAGAGCAGGATTTGTGGATGATCCCCCGCGACAGAGCATTGGCAACATACTCCTCCATAGCACAATTCTCTGCAGCAGACAGAGGGTACACCCGGCCCGAGGAGGAATGGCTCCGGGTTGCAGGTCTATGACACAATCGTAAGACCGGTGAGGAGGCAACGTACCAGCACGCACCTTGTCAAACATGTCTAAGAACTCTAGGTACTCCTCTGGCAATTGAGATACGGAAGAAGTGCACAAGACTTTAACTGGTTTCCAAAGACAAGTGGAAATACATTGCAGGGACCACGACAAAATTTCGGACCTGCACCAGTCGAGACTGGGATTGTGCTTTTGGAGCCAGGGATAACCAAGAAAAACTGGAAAATGTGGAGAGTTTATTACCTGGAACTGGAGGGTTTTAAAATGGAGAGCCCCAACAGCCATGGACAACGGAGCAGTTTCGTGAGTAACGAGTGTGGGCTAAAGGGGCCTGCCATCAATGGCCTCAATAGCAAGCGGAACGGACCGAGGCAAAACAGGAGTGGAGTGCTTTGATACAAAAGCACTGTCAATGAAATAGCCCGTAGCACCGGAGTCAACAAGAGCCTGAGTGACTATGGAGGTGTCCACCCAGGAAAGGACAACCGCGACCAAATCTTTCTCCTTACGCGGTTCCGGGGACGAGGATAAACCACCCAAGGTCTGCCCCCAACAGGACCTTAGGTGTGAGTGTTTCCCAGTTGTGTAGGACAAGACTTCAAAAGGTAGCCCTGTAACCCACAATAGAGGCAAAGCCCCTCCCTCCTCCTAAAGGCCCTCTCCCCGTCGCGGAGAGACGCGTGAATCCCAACTGCATCGGCTCAGCAGTACCTGGTGACTCAGGAGGCATGGGAGGAGAGAGAGGAATGGGTGGGAACGAACACATAGGAGACAACGGAACAGGAGGCTTCCGCAAGCGCTCCTTGAAAGAGGGCCTCTCTCTGAGTCTGATGTCAATTAGGATAAAAAAGACACCAATGCCAATCAGAGAGCCCATGAAAAAAGGCGGCAACAAGGGCTTCATTGTTCCAACCTACCTCTGCGGCAAGCATATGGAAGTCATTAGCATACTGAACAACAGATCTTGTACCTTGCTGAATGGACATGAGTCATTTAGCAGCAGAGGAGGAACGAGCCAGAACATCAAATACCCTTCGAAAGGAGGCCACAAATTCAGGGTAATTTGAAATCACAGGTTTATTAGTCTCCCACAAGGGATTAGCCCAGGCAAGAGCTGTGTCAGAGAGTAACGAGATGAGAAATCCCACCTTAGCTCTGTCAGAGGGAAACGCCTGAGGTAACATCTCAAAGTAAATGCCCACCTGGTTCAAAAACCCTCTGCACTGAATAGGATCACCTCCATATCGCTGAGGTAGAGGTGCAGAACCAGACATGCTCCTGTTAGGACTAGATGCAGCAGCGGAAACAGGAGCAGCCATAACTTGCGGGACACTTTTTTCCAAATGTGCAGTGTGAGTCAGCAGGGTTTGCAGGGCTAGTGAAAATTGATCCAAGCGGTGATCCTGTTCATCCATCCTAGAAATGATGGCAGGTAAAGGTGGATTATTAGCACCATCAGGATTCATGGCCTTTGCGTAATGTCAGGGTGCCAGGAATCAGACTGAGACGAGAAGTGCAAAAATAATCACACCTTTATTAACAGCAAAAAATAATAAAAAGTCCACAAGTCAAATAACAAGCCAGGAGTCAAAACCAGAGCTGGTAGTCAGACGAGTCGAGTCAGGAGCCAAAGCCAATAGTCAGACAAGCCGGAATCTGGAACAAGGAAACAGCAGAGTTAGGAACAAGCCAGGGATCAGGAACCAGGAAGGACGACAGGCAGCCAGGTAATACACAGGATCTCTCACAAACAGGTCTGAGACAACGCAAAGGCAAATCATACTGAACAGAGGCCCTTTAAATAATAAGTGATGTCATCACAATTCTGAGACTGCATCCTGTCTCACATGGATGATGCACACCAGTCTGGCCATAAAAGGAAGTGCAGTAAATGAGCAGCATCCCCCACAATGCACCATAGTCAGGAAGAGAGGTGAGTAAAATGGCTGCCAGCAGCACATGGCAAACACAACAGGGAGAAAACCCTGACACAAATACATAAAAATGGTACAATTTAGTAAATGTTTGCAAAGAAGACCAAGTAGCAGCTTTGCAAATCTGATCAACTGAAGCTTCATTCTTAAAAGCCCAGGAAGTGGAAACTGATCTAGTAGAATGTGCTGTAATTCTCTGAGGTGGGGCTTGACCCGACTCCAAATAGGCTTGATGAATCAAAAGCTTTAACCATGAAGCCAAGGAAACAGCAGAAGTCTTCTGACCTTTCCTGGAACCAGAAAAGATAACAAATAGACTAGAAGTCTTCCTGAAATCTTTAGTAGCTTCAACATAATATTTCAGAGCTCTCACAACATCCAAAGAATGTACAGAACTCTCCAAAGAATTCTTAAGATTAGGACACAAGGAAGCAACAACAATTTCTCTATTAATGTTGTTAGAATTCACAACCTTAGGTAAGAATTTAAATGAAGTCCGCAAAACTATCTTACCCTGGTGAAAAATCAGAAAAGGAGATTCACAAGAGAGAGCAGATAATTCAGAAACTCTTCTAGCAGAAGAGATGGCCAAAAGAAACAACACTTTCCAAGAAAGTAGTTTAATGTCCAAATAATGCATAGGCTCAAACGGAGGAGCATGTAAAGCCTTCAAAACCAAATTAAGACGCCAAGGAGGAGAGATTTGTCCTTTTAAGGAACTTACAGACAAACCTTTATCCAAACCATCCTGAAGAAAATGTAAAATTCTAGGAATCCTAAAAGAATGCCAAGATAATTTATGAGAAGAACACCATGAAATGTAAGTCTTCGAAAATCAATAATAAATATTTCTAGAAACAGATTTATGAGCCTGCAACATAGTATTAATAACGGAGTCAGATAAACCTCTATGACTAAGCACTAAGCGTTCAATTTCCATACCTTCAAATTTAATGATTTGAGATCCTGATGGAAAAACGGACCTTGAGATAGAAGGTCTGGCCTTAATGGAAGTGGCCAAGGTTGGCAACTGGACATCCGAACAAGATCCACATACCAGAACCTGTGAGGCTATGCTGGAGCCACCAGCAACACAAACGATTGCTCCATGATGATTTTGGAGATCACTCTGTGAAGAAAAACTAGAGGCGGGAAAATATAAGCAGGTTGATAACACCAAGGAAGTGTCAATGCATCCACTGCTTCTGCCTGAGGATCCCTGGACCTGGACAGGTAAATGGGAAGTTTTTTGTTTAGATGAGATGCCATCAGATCTATTTCTGGAAGCCCCCACATCTGAACAATTTGAGAAAACACATCTGGGTGGAGAGACCATTCTCCCGGATGTAAAGTCTGATGACTGAGATAATCCGCTTCCCAATTGTCTATACCTGGGATATGAACCACATAAATTAGACAGGAGCTGGATTCTGCCCAAACAAGTATCAGAGACACATCTTTCATAGCTTGAGGACTGTGAGTCCCACCCTGATGATTGACATATGCCACAGTTGTGATATCGTCTGTCTGAAAACAAATGAACGGTTCTCTCTTCAACAGAGGCCAAAACTGAAGAGCTCTGAGAATTGCACCGAGTTCAAAAATATTGATTGGTAACCTCGCCTCTTGAGATTTCCAATCCCCTGGTGCTGTCAGAGATCGTTGGATGAACGAAAAAGGCCCCTAGAATTATACAATGGTGATCTAAACACCAAGTCAGAGAAAGTCAAACATTGGGAGTTAAGGATATTAATTGTGATATCTTTGTATAATCCCTGCACCATTGGTTCAGCATGCAGAGCTGGAGAGGTCTCATATGAAAATGAGCAAAGGGGACTGCGTCCGATGCTGCAGTCATGAGACATAAAACTTCCATGCACATAGCTACTGAAGGGAATGACTGAGACTGAAGATTCCGACAGGCTGCAAAAAAATTCAAACGTCTCTTGTCTGTTAGAGACAAAGTCATGGACACTGAATCTATCTGATAACCTAAAAAGGTAACCTTTGTCTGAGGAATCAAATAACTTTTTGGCAAATTGATCCTCCAACCATGTCTTCGAAGAAACAACACTAGTTGATTTGTGTGAGATTCTGCAGAATGTAAAGACTGAGCGAGTACCAAGATATCGTCCAAATAAGGAAACACCGCAATACCCCGCTCTCTGATTACAGAGAGTAGGGCACTGAGAACCTTTGAAAAGATTCTTGGAGCTGTCACTAGGCCAAAAGGAAGAGCAACAAATTGGTAATGCTTGTCTAGAAAAGAGAATCACAGGAACTGATAGTGATCCAGATGAATCGGAAAATGAAGATATGCATCCTGTAAGTCTATTGTGAACATATAACGCCCTTGCTGAACAAAAGGCAGAATAGTCCTTATAGTCACCATTTTGAAAGTTGGTACTCTTGCATATCGATTCAAAATCTTTAGATCCAGAACTGGTCTGAATGAATTTTCTTTCTTTGGGACAATGAATAGATTTGAATAAAACCCCAGACCCTGTTCCTGAAACTGAACTGGCATGATTACCTCTGATAACTCCAGGTCTGAAACAGACTTCAGGAAAGCCTGAGTCTTTACTGGGTTGCTGGAATGCGTGAGTGAAAAAATCTTCTCACAGGTGGTCTTACTCTGAATCCTATTTGGTACCCCTAAGAGACAATACTCGGAATCCAATGATTTTGGACCGAATTGATCCAAACATCTTTGAAAAATTTTAATCTGCCCCCTACCAACTGAGCTGGAATGAGGGCCACACCTTCATACGGATTTAGGGGCTTGCTTTGATCTCTTAAATGGCTTGGATTTATTCCAAATTGAGAAAGGCTTCCAATTGGAAACAGATTCCTTATGGGAATGATTAGGTTTCTGTTCCTTATTTTGTTGAAAGGAACGAAAAACAGTTAGAAGCTTTAGAATTACCCTTAGGTCTTTTATCCTGAGGCAAAAAATTCCCTTCCCCTCAGTGACAATTGAAATGATTGAATCCAACTGAGAATCAAATAATTTATTACCTTGGAAAGAAAGAGATAGCAATCTGGACTTAGAAGTCATATCAGCATTCCAAGAGTTGAGCCACAAAGCTCTTCTAGCTAAAATAGCTAAAGACATATATTTAACATCAATTTTGATGATATCAAAAATGGCATTACAAATGAAATTATTAGCATGTTGAATCAACTTAACAATGCTAGACAAATCATGATCTGATACTTCTTGCGCTAAAGTTTCCAACCAGAAGGTTGAAGCAGCTGCAACAGCAGCCAAATAAATTGTAGGCCTAAGAAGATGACCTGAATATAAATAAGCCTTCCTTAGATAAGATTCAAGTTTCCTATCTAAAGGATCTTTAAAAGAAGTACTATCTTCCATAGGAATAGTAGTACGTTTAGCAAGAGTAGAGATAGCCCCATCAACTTTGGGGATCTTTTCCCAAAACTCCAATCTAACTGCTGGCAAAGGACACAATTTTGTTAAATCTTGAAGAAGGAATAAAAGAAGTACCAGGCCTATTCCATTCTTTAGAAATCATATCAGAAATAGCATCAGGAACTGGAAAAACCTCTGGAATAGACACAGGAGGTTTATAAACAGAATTTAAACATTTACTAGTTTTAATATCAAGAGGACTAGTTTCCTCCATATCTAATGTAATCAACACTTCTTTTAATAAAGAACAAATATACTCTATTTTAAATAAAGAAGAGGATTTGTCAGTGTCAATATCTGAGGCAGGATCTTCTGAATCAGATAGATCCTCATCAGAGAAGGATAAATCAGTATGTTGCCGGTCATTTGAAATTTCATAAACTCTATGAGAAGTTTTAAAAGACCTTTTATGTTTATTAGAAGGCAAACAAAGCCTTCTGAATAGAATCATAAATAAATTCTTTTAAATTTACAGGTATATCTTGTGCAGTAGATGTTGAGGGAACAGAAACAGGTAATGAACTACTACTGATGGATACATTTTCTGCATGTAAAAGTTTATCAAGACAACTATTACAAACCACAGCTGGAGGTATAATCTCCACAAGTTTACAACAAATGCACTTAGCTTTGGTAGAACTGTTATCAGGCAGCAGGGTTCCAACAGTGATTTCTGAGACAGGATCAGATTGATACATCTTGCAAATGTAAGAGAAAAAACAACATATAAAGCAAAATTATCAATTTCCTTATATGGCAGTTTCAGGAATGGGAAAAAATGCAAACAGCATAGCCCTCTGACATAGAAAAAGGGCAAGAGGAAAATAGGAATGGGGTCTTAAATAATGAAAATATTTGGCGCCAAGTATGACGCACAACAAACAGAAAAATATTTTTGGTGCCAAAAACGTCCGTAAATGACACACTTGCGTCATAGATGACGCAACATTGTGAAGGACTCGGCATCAAATAAGACGCCGAAATGATGAATTTGCATCAATGTACATAACTTTGCGCCAAAAAATCTTGCACCAAGAATGACGCAATAACCTTTGGCATTTTGCGCCCTCGCTAGCCTAATTCTGCCCGCGAATTTTAAAAAGAGACTATATCCCAGGTAAGAAATACATTTTCATAAAAAAGCATTTCCCAGATATGAAATTCCCAGTCTGCAAAAGGAAATATACTGAAAACCTGAATCATGGCAAATATAAGTACACTACATATATTTAGAACTTTATATAAATACATTAAGTGCCAAACCATAGCTGAGAGTGTCTTAAGTAATGAAAACATACTTACCAAAAGACACCCATCCACATATAGCAGATAGCCAAACCAGTACTGAAACGGTTATCAGTAGAGGTAATGAAATATGAGAGTATATCGTTGATCTGAAATGGGAGGTAGGAGAGGAATCTCTATGACCGATAACAGAGAACCTATGAAATAGATCCCGTGAGGAAAACCATTGCATTCAATAGGTGATACTCCCTTCACATCCCTCTGACATTCACTGTACTCTGAGAGGAATTGGGATTCAAAAATGCTGAGAAGCGCATATCAACGTAGAAATCTTAGCACAAACTTACTTCACCACCTCCATAGGAGGCAAAGTTTGTAAAACTGAATTGTGGGTGTGGTGAGGGGTGTATTTATAGGCATTTTGAAGTTTGGAAAACTTTGCCCCTCCTTGTAGGATTGTATATCCCATACGTCACTAGCTCATGGACTCTTGCCAATTACATGAAAGAAATAGGTTATTTAGTAAAGCAGCTATATAGTAAAGCTCATAGACTCCTCTGCCATTTTGCCATTACTAACTTGTTTGTGTAATGTATTTTTGACTGAATATACACAGGGTCAGTACATCACCATGGTATAGGATACAAATGATCAACCGTAGTAGGTGCTTATCACCTTCCAGGCTTCCCTCCAGCAGCCCAAGAAGTAAATAAGGAAAATCAAGGAGAAGGTGACACTCAAATGCAAAGCAGTCCTTTATTACAGAGCAACGTTTTGGGGCCCCTGCCCCTTTCTCAAGCTTGAGAAAGGGGAAGCAGCCTGAAACCTTGCTCTGTAATAAAGGACTGCTTTGCATTTGAGTGCCACCTTCTCCTTGATTTTCTTTATTGTTATATAGACATATATGTAGAGAGAAAGATAGATAGATAGATAGATAGATAGATAGATAGATAGATAGATAATAGATAGATAGACAATCAGAAAGACAGACAGATAGATAGATAGATAGATGATAGATATAGGGTGTTAGTTCATAATAAGTACAGCAATTTAACAGATTAAAATAATTATAAAAGCAAATTAATAATATCATAGTGACTCAATGGCAATTTTTGCATAAAATAAATTAATAAATGTGAAAGCAGACTGCATAGCTATCTTTTGCACACCATACATATTTTCTATGTAGACTGCCAAACACTGTTTCTAAAATATTCTCTTGATTTATTTAAGGCAATTCCTGTGGAACAAAGTGCGTATACATATTAAAGCTATGTATCATTTTTAGCACTGGTTGACTTTTTTATTGAGATTATTTATGTTGAGATTTCACATTTTCTGACATTTGGTGTCATACATTACACATTCACACAAGCTGGTAAATAATTAGTATAATTATAATGCTCTACATATCATAAAACATATAACTATTGTAATAAGTGGTCTGCATATAGCGCTATGGCTCCCATTCCTAAGAAACACAGAGCAGAATCATTGTTCTAAGAAGCACAGAGCAGAATCATTGTATGCAATAAGTGTAATATCTATAATAATTATAAAAAAACATTTTTATTTTATTTTAAGGGCAAGTTGTCTTTCTATTATCTCTATATTCAACCTCTCTATCTCTATCAAGGAAAAGCTTAAGCATAGCTAACATGATTTCTCTCTTGATGACATTTGTGTTTTATTCTTGTGGTTTATGACGTCTCCTGAACACCTCAGTGGAAAGATTTGGTGGGGACTTCACATCCCCTCATTCAGCCTCAAGAAACCTGTAAAGAGCAGGTTTTTCACATCAAATGTGAGAGCTTTAAATTACTGCATAATCAATCTCAATATGCAAGACTAACCAAATACATGCCAAAGGCTAAAAATATGTGTGGTGAGAAAACAAATATTTAATTTTATGTTCAGCAATGTTTGAAGAACCAAAACAAAAACCAAATCCTCATATTCTTCTATGTAATGTCTGCTCTCCGGTTATTGTTTCTCCACATAAACTATCCTATAAATTTCAGATATGGCTCAATATAAACTCTCTTTACCTCCTCTTGTTCTTTCATACTAACACTCAGATTAACTTCTTCTTTTAACTTATTTTATTAATTTATATACCCCTTTCCATAACTTCCTCATAATGCTTTAGAAAATCTTCTCAATTGTCAGGTACTTACCTAACAGTGATTCAGCAATGGGCTCCTGCTTTGGTGTTCCTCCAATTGGGACACTGAAGCCTGTCTGTTTCCCCCTCTGGTATCCTGTGCCTGCTGAGTCTCCTGTATACCTGCTGTACCAGTGGCAGCTTACCTGAATCCTGCTGTAAAAGCTGCTCTTACCTGGTATCCCATGCAAGCCTCACTAACAGTACCTGTTGGGTATCCTGTGCCTGCTGAGTCTCCTGTACTTGCTGTACCAGAGGCAGCTTACCTGAATTTTGCTGTACAAGCTGCACTTACCTGGTATTCCATGTCAGCCTGCTGAGTCTCCTATACTTGCTGTACCAGTGGCAGCCTCAACAACAGTACCCAATGGATATCCTGTGTTTGCTGAGTCTCCAATACTTGCTGTTCGAGTGGCAGCTTACATAAATCCTGCAGTAGCAGCCCACACTTGCCTGCTGGATTTCCTGTGTCTGCCGAGTCTCCTATACTTGCTGTTCCAGTGGCAGCTTATTTGAATCCTGCTGTACCAGCTGCAATTGCCTGGTATCCCGTAACAGCCTCACCAACAGTACCTGCTGGGTATCCTTTGCCTGCTGAATCTCCTGTACTTGCTGTACCAGTGGCAACCTCACCAACAGTACCCGCTGGGTATTCTGTGTCTTCTTAGTCTCCTATACTTGCTTCCAGTTGCAGTTTACCTGAATCCTGCTGTACCAGATGCACTAACCTGGTATCATGTGACAGCTGCATCAACAGTACCCTTTAGGTATCCTGTGCCTGCTGAGTCTCCTGCACTTGATGTATCAGTGGCAGCTTGCCTTGATCCTGCTGTGCCAGCTGCACTTACCATGATTCATGCACCAGCCTAACCAACAGTACCTGCTGGACGTTGCTCTTGCTTTCACCCTTGGTACCTAATTGCTGAACTGATCTCATGGTACCCAATCTTTGGCCTGTTCCTGGACTTTGTTCTTGTCTACCCATGTATATAGTTGCTGGACTGAACTCACAGTACCTGAGCTTTAACCTGTTCCCTTCTCTGCTCTTGCTTACCCTTTGGTACCTAGTTGCTACACTGATCTTATGATACCTTACCTTTGGCCAATTCTCAGTTTCTGTTTCTCTTATTTTATTAAAGTCTTTAAATTACTTTTTTTTCATGTGCATCTATTTCTGCATTTAAGTTCCACTCACCTAAATCCTCACAGAATAACTCAGTCAAAAAGTTGGAACTCGCAGACATGGTTGAAGCCATTATCACCTTAACCCAACAATTAACTGTGTTAACCCAATCTGTACGTGCCATGAAAGAAAATCAAAATAGAAAGGAGCAGAGACTTCAAGGACCTTTTGCAAGATCCTTTTCCCTCTACTCCATCTATGAGTGCCTCTACACCAGAAGCAGAAACAAACCACATTTGAACCACAAGTTCTCTGTCTGAAGAAAATTAATGGAGATAGGTCTCAATTTCGGACTTTTATCACTTCCTGTCAGATTCTATTCTCATTTAAACAAAGAACTTAGCATTCAAACTTTACACATTTTTGCACAATCATTTCTCTTTACTGGAGGACCACAATTATGGGCTCATCATCTTTTAGTCACTCATAGCTAGGCTGACCATATTGACGCTTTAAGAAGGAACACATATGAAAAATACATATGTCAGGGTTCTTATAAAAAAAAACATTTCTTTAAACAGCCCTGAAAACAGCCCTGACACATGTATTTTTCATATGTGTCCCTTTTTAAAGCGGCAATATGGTCAGCCTACTCATAGCCCTATTCTAGAGTTACATTATAAAGACCCCATTAATGCCTCTACAGCTTAAACCAAATATGTGCTCTCAAACAGAGCAGGAGGGACGTGGAGGAGTATGTTACCGAATTCTGTCACCTTGCCCCATTATCTACCTGGAACTTAGCTGCACACCTAGATCAGTTTAGGTTGGGCCTATCTGAAGCCTTAAAGAATGAGCTGGCATGAATGGGAGATCCTACCACCTTAGAAAGCCTAATTACTTTTGTCAATTAAATCTGCCATCCTCTCTGAGAAAGATGGATTTAAAGGGTAGCTGCTCATAGTCCACCATGCAGACAACCTGTCTACCATCTGCCTATAACCCCAGCTAAAACCTATGCAAAAAAAGGAACTGTCCTAGGCCCTCTCCCTGACTTTGAAAAACAATAAAAAATGTCTATGAATTTATTCCTCTACTGTGGGAAACCTAGACATATAGCTTGAGCCAAGACCAAATCTACTAGAGATAAGTTGCCTCTTCCTCTCTTGTCTAGTGAACAAATGTCTAGATACTAAAAATCTCACCTGTCCATACCCATCGTGTTGCAGTAGGATAAGAATCCAGTCATTTTGCCTTCCATGATTGACTCTGGAGTCAGCGGGTGCTTTTTGGATACCCATCTAGCCCAAATATTACAAATGTCCAGTCTCTTTAAGAAAAAGTTCATATTCAACTTATAGATGGATCACCACTAAAGACTGAAACCCTCATAAATCAGAATGTTTCTTTACTGGTCATTTGGGGTTTGGACTTTGAGAGACTACTAGCTTTGATTTTGTGTCCTCACCTGTATATCCTCTGGTACTTGGTTTCCCCTGGTTAAGGAGGCATAATCCCCTTATTGATTGGGAAACGGGTACAGTAAAATTTAGATCCCAGTTTAGTCTTTACCATTGTTTGAATCCTCCCACCCATTCCACTTTTCAACCAGTATCACCATCCAATACTAAATTACAGCTTTCTGAAATGTACAAATAATTTCAAGATGACTTTGAAAAAAAGGAGCTGATACTCCTCCTCCTCATAGGGAATAAGATTGTCCAATTTATCTCCTACCTGGGTATTAAAAGACTATATTATCGAGAACCTACAGAAAAGCATCATTCAACCCTTCAAGTCACCTGCTGGTGCAGGAATATTTTTTGTTGGCAAGAAAGATGGAGGACTCCATCCCTGTATAGATTAGAGAGCCATTAACTTAATCACTTTAAAAAATAAATATTCACTACCTCTCATCCTAGAACTGAGGGATCGACTCCTATCAGCTCTCATTGTCAGTAAAATTATATGCAAATTGGAGAATTCTTTGTTTAATTCACAATCTATAGGGTTCCTTGGCTTCATCCTTGCCGCTGGAAAATATCAAATTAATTAAAAAAAGGGGAAAGGCTACACTAACCTGGCCCACATCTAAGAACAAAAAGCTATTCAGAATTTTGTTGGATTTGCAAATTTCTATAGAAAATTCATAAACAAAATATTTTCCAGCCTTTACGGGATATAATGTGCCAAAATACTTCTAAACAAGAGACCTCTTGCAATCCCTTGATTTTTTCCATGACACACCTTTGGGAGGACATGGAGGAATTAATTAGACCCAAGATTTAATTAGCTGACAATTCTAGTGGCCCGCTATACGTAAAGATATTATATGCGTTCTTGTGTTATTAACAAAGTGTCTCAGCATCTGATTTCTACATCTGCTACATGTACCAAATAGGCATTGGGATGAAATAACCTTGGACTTTATTGTCGGTCTACCTGCTGCTCAAGATTACACTGCAATTTAAGTAGTAGTTGATCAGTTCACTAACATGATTGCCATTTGAGTGAGCTGATAAACTACTACTAAAATTGCAGTGTAAACTTGGGCAGCAGGTAGATAAGCTACAGGCTATGCAAGATTATTTTCAGGCTACTGTACTCCTTATATATTGTTTATTGTTTTATATTGTTTCCTATTTTATATGTAAAGAAAATTTATTTTTATCTTTAGTTTTCTGGCTTTTTTTTAAAATATGTTTTCCTTGCACATTAACAGAACCTTATTTGTTTTCTCCTCTCTTGATTTTTTTTTTTTTTTGCTTTGACCTCATATTGTCAAATAATTTTGTATACACATTCCCTTAAATAAATGTACAGGACACTTAATTATGGGTATAAAAAGGCTGCAGCTTTTTTTTATCAACATTTTACAATAACACTAAATAATTTACTTAAAACTCAGCAACAATGTTCGCCCTGTTTCACCAAAAAACAGGCCCTCTCCAAACCTCTAGAGATGCCCACATAATAAACCCTCACCTGTTACCCTAACAGAAAGTACCCAATGTCCTCATAAAAAACCCAGTGCCAGCGCCCCACCACAGCTGCTGTAAGAAAAACACCATCCACAGCTTATCTTGCAGATCAAACAGAGCCAGTACTTCTGCCTCCGCACCTTATAACCCACTGCTGCTTCCAGCCCATTGTCCCTAAACTGACCCCTACATTTTCCTTCAAATGGGGACATAAGCCCCATTGTCTTATCTAGGTTTTTTTCTATATTATTAACAAATGCCATTATGGTCCAAAAGTTTGTATTTTGCATTGAGTTTGAACTGAGTTTACCCCTAATGGCACGTTGCCGTATTGTGTTACTATATTTTGAAAATGAGAACAAAAGTTATTTAAAAAGAAAAAACGAAGCACATCAACATAAAAGTTTGCCTCCAGCTTGGGTGGATTTTCATGTCATGCTACTGTTTTTCTATCATATTTCTGCAGTTGTAATGTTCAATGTTTTTGGCTTTAAATGAGCTGAAGACAGAAGACACAGGTGCTTCCTTGGTACAACACATTTCTTTAGCAGTAAATATGATTTAACTTATTGTTTTACTATTTTTTTAATTTTAAGAACATATTTTAAAGCCAGTACTGGTTTTTGTCAACTCATTCTCTTGTTTTGATGGATGCCACAAACAAAGAATATACATATTGCTTTAAAATGTCATGGTTCCGCCAGATGTAATGTAATGATTTTTTTTTATCAAACTGTATTAGTGTTCTAATCACTGATCCTTTTACTGGTCACAGTATTTTCTTATTTTTTTTTCACATCAACCAGGATTTCCATACAAATGGCATTATTAAAACTAGTTAATATTAGTTATGTGCTTCCTAGCATAAAAATGCACTTTGATATAGACAAGGATACTACTTATAACAACATAATTCTCCTATTTTATGAATTTTGAGCCCTTGTTTTTTCTGGTGCCTTTTGATATTGCAAATATCGTTAAGTTGGAATGGCAATTGCAGTTTTACAGGGATGCATGGGGAGCATCACAGCCTATAAGATTGCACCCTCATTATGCTGAAGAGAAGATAGAAAATGTCCCCATTTCCCCATTTCCTTGCCCCCTAGTCACAATCCTTGACTGTCTAGCTACACCACCTATACCAGTTCAGCTTTGACCACAAATTAACCATGTATCTGCCCTAAGTTTTTACTTGTGTCCAGCAGTGCTCTGTTGTCCCAAGCGGTATGTTAACAATGTAGCCCCTTTGTGAGGCTATACACATAGAGTTGCAGAATTGCCCACTGTCTCTACTCTGCAATTCCTACACTGTGTGCCAAGCATGTAAGTACTTGTCCTAGGCCAACTAGGCACATGTGTAGGGTGACAATTTAGATGGGTGGTCACTATTTTAACAAGTAAGAAAGAGGAGGAGCTGAGGTTCTATTTTAAACCTTGTGCACCCATACAACATGGTCTACTCAGCTCTGTCTACTGCATACATGTCCTCTAAATGCACAGTAGTAGTCAGGCTGTCAGACTAGGCTGTGTGAAATTCTTTACTTGTGCATCTGCTCCAAATCTATTTATGATTATAAAAGGATTATGAAATGATTCTCATTTGCCTCTTTTTGCATTTCCCTGCAGTCCTCCCACATATTGCATAGCCCCAATAAATAAGCAGACAAATATATATGTATAGATTACCAACTGTTCACTACTATGTGTACTTTCTTTTACTCAATAAATGCAGATGAAGTTGAGGATACACATAAACCTTAATTTAGAAAAAATTACCCTATTTAATTTAAAAGCTAATTTCTCAGAACTAAAAATATACTGATTTCTCAAGGTTAAAGAGTATTTTATTAGGATGTTACATATCATTGACAATTAGAATGCAATTTACGGATGTTTGATTAAGCTAATAGTCTGAAACTTATATTTGAGGACTCTCCAATTGATCTGCAAGGAAGCAATGTAATATAGCTTATTAAATTATCAATCAGACTTCATAAGTAAAACTAGGTAAATAATATTCCAAAACCCTAGTTGTAATGTTGGCAGCATGTAGAGCATGTTATGTAGCTCTTAAGTCTACACAACTTAAAAGCTTAGCATTTCTTCGAAATGTATCTTAGTGCTGATATCTCCGCTGTACATACTTTATAAGGACACAATTTAATGAGTAAATTAAAGCAAAGATCATATTTTTTTTTACTTGCATAAAAGATTTAATTTGAAATGTGTCTATTCTAGGTACGTTAGTATTTCTTTGCTGATCAAACATAGCCAATGACTTAGTCTTCTCTTCTGCATTGTAAAAGCTTATTTGTGTTGTTGATATCCTGTGTCTTGAGCCTTGACTTGGACTATAACTCTCTTTTAATTTGCCTGGCTAAAATAACCACTTCCTCACACTGATTCCCATCCAGTTAAACTGCTGGGTACAAACACAATAGCAGTATTACTACTCACCATGCTATTATTTCTTCCTCTGCCAGCAGCTCTCTTCATAACCTTTTCTTACAGGTGGTGGTTGGTGAAGCCCCGCCCCTCTGGGCTCCATCATGGAGATCACATATTCTTGCTTTCTGTGACAGAAGTAGAGTGCATTAACAGATCAGTGATTTTGCTGTTTTTTTGACAGCTTTATTTTGTACTACAGTTTAGCTTGCACAATAGAGCTTTACATTTTACTGTTATTTACATAATTTACAAGTTATATAACAAGTATCCAAAGAGCTCTTTTCTCTTGGAAACCTCTCTTAGTTCACAGGCAATATGGTCAAAAACAGCACACAGGGTGGACAATTAAATAATAAAATAAAGTATTAGTTACAGCATTTTACCAAATAGTGATATGCTGAAGAGCCACTCCAAGGTTTCTTCTTTCCTAGGTCCCTAAACCTGCAGCCTTAAATGAAAGCTTCCAAACAAAAAACCCAAAATACAAAAAAGGGTGTCTTAATCATTTATAATTCTCCCTAGAGCATTCCTAGTATTCCTAGATAGTGACCCAAGCACTTAACTCCAAACAAGCTTAGCTGCAAAGTGCATAGGAAAAAATCAGTATCCCATATAAATATCAAACACAACCCAGAAGTCCAGCACTGGTTCAGATGCATATATTTGGATATAAAGTATAAAATGAAGAGTTAATCATAGCATTTAGCTAAAATCATACGCCTAGATTTAGAGTTCTACGTTAGCCTTAAAAAGCAGCGTTAAGGGGTCCTAACGCTGCTTTTTAACGCCCGCTGGTATTACGAGTCAGGCAGGAAAGGGTCTACCGCTCACTTTTTTTCCGCGACTCGAGGCTACCGCAAATCCCCTTACGTCAATTGCGTATCCTATCTTTTCAATGGGATTTGCCTAACGCATGTATTACAAGTCTTGGAAAAAGTGAGCGGTACAGCCTCTACCGCCAAGACTCCAACCACAAAAAAAGTCAGTAGTTAAGAGTTTTATGGGCTAATGCAGGAACATAAAGCTCTTAACTTCTGTGGTATAAAGTACACTAACACCCATAAACTACCTATGAACCCCTTAACCACCACTCATATCTGGTGTAACATTAGTGTCAATTTAAAAAAAAAACTTTTACATCAGTCTGCTAGTGTAATCTAATTTCAGTTGCCAGGCCAGCCTGCCACTGCCAGCCTGTGTGTCATGCTCACAGCATATACTGTGCCTACTTGCTCAGTGCCACCACCAGTCATATCTGGTGTAACAGTAGTGTAAATTTAAAAAAAAAAAACTTTTACATCAGTCTGCTAGTGTAATCTAATTTCAGTTGCCAGGCCAGCCTGCCACTGCCAGCCTGTGTGTCAGGCTCACAGCATATACTGTGTCTACTTGCTCAGTGCCACCACCAGTCATATCTGGTGTAACAGTAGTGTAAATTAAAAAAAAATTTTTTTTACCTCAGTCTGCTAGTGTAATCTAATAGCAGTTGCCTGCCTGCCACTGCCAGCCTGTGTGTCAGGCTCACAGCATATACTGTGCCTACTCGCTCAGTGCCACCACTCATATCTGGTGTAACATTAGTGTAAATTTAAAAAAAAAAAAACTTTTACATCAGTCAATAGTGTAATCAAATTTCAGTTGCCAGGCCAGCCTGCCACTGCCAGCCTGTGTGTTAGGCTGACAGCATATACTGTGCCTACTTGCTCAGTGCCACCACCAGTCATATCTGGTGTAACAGTACTATAAATTTAAAAAAAAATTTTTTACATCAGTCTGCTAGTGTAATCTAATAGCAGTTGCCTGCCTGCCACTGCCAGCCTGTGTGTTAGGCTCACAGCATATACTGTGCCTACTTGCTCAGTGCCACCACTCATATCTGGTGTAACATTAGTGTAAATTTAAAAAAAAAAACTTTTACATCAGTCTGCTAGTGTAATCTAATTTCAGTTGCCAGGCCAGCCTGCCACTGCCAGCCTGTGTGTCAGGCTCACAGCATATACTGTGCCTACTTGCTCAGTGCCACCACCAGTCATATCTGGTGTAACAGTAGTGTAAATTTTTTTAAAAAAACTTTTACATCAGTCTGCTAGTGTAATCTAATAGCAGTTGCCTGCCTGCCACTGCCAGCCTGTGTGTCAGGCTCACAGCATATACTGTGCCTACTCGCTCAGTGCCACCACTCATATCTGGTGTAACATTAGTGTCAATTTAAAAAAAAAACTTTTACATCAGTCTGCTAGTGTAATCTAATTTCAGTTGCCAGGCCAGCCTGCCACTGCCAGCCTGTGTGTCATGCTCACAGCATATACTGTGCCTACTTGCTCAGTGCCACCACCAGTCATATCTGGTGTAACAGTAGTGTAAATTTAAAAAAAAAAAACTTTTACATCAGTCTGCTAGTGTAATCTAATTTCAGTTGCCAGGCCAGCCTGCCACTGCCAGCCTGTGTGTCAGGCTCACAGCATATACTGTGTCTACTTGCTCAGTGCCACCACCAGTCATATCTGGTGTAACAGTAGTGTAAATTAAAAAAAAAATTTTTTTACCTCAGTCTGCTAGTGTAATCTAATAGCAGTTGCCTGCCTGCCACTGCCAGCCTGTGTGTCAGGCTCACAGCATATACTGTGCCTACTCGCTCAGTGCCACCACTCATATCTGGTGTAACATTAGTGTAAATTTAAAAAAAAAAAAACTTTTACATCAGTCAATAGTGTAATCAAATTTCAGTTGCCAGGCCAGCCTGCCACTGCCAGCCTGTGTGTTAGGCTGACAGCATATACTGTGCCTACTTGCTCAGTGCCACCACCAGTCATATCTGGTGTAACAGTACTATAAATTTAAAAAAAAAATTTTTTACATCAGTCTGCTAGTGTAATCTAATAGCAGTTGCCTGCCTGCCACTGCCAGCCTGTGTGTTAGGCTCACAGCATATACTGTGCCTACTTGCTCAGTGCCACCACTCATATCTGGTGTAACATTAGTGTAAATTTAAAAAAAAAAACTTTTACATCAGTCTGCTAGTGTAATCTAATTTCAGTTGCCAGGCCAGCCTGCCACTGCCAGCCTGTGTGTCAGGCTCACAGCATATACTGTGCCTACTTGCTCAGTGCCACCACCAGTCATATCTGGTGTAACAGTAGTGTAAATTTATTTTTTTATTTTTTTACCTCAGTCTGCTAGTGTAATCTAATAGCAGTTGCCTGCCTGCCACTGCCAGCCTGTGTGTCAGTCTCACAGCATATACTGTGCCTACTCGCTCAGTGCCACCACTCATATCTAGTGTAACATTAGTGTAAATTTAAAAAAAAAAACTTTTACATCAGTCTGCTAGTGTAATCTAATTTCAGTTGCCAGGCCAGCCTGCCACTGCCAGCCTGTGTGTTAGGCTGACAGCATATACTGTGCCTACTTGCTCAGTGCCACCACCAGTCATATCTGGTGTAACAGTACTATAAATTTTAAAAAAAATTTTTTACATCAGTCTGCTAGTGTAATCTAATAGCAGTTGCCTGCCTGCCACTGCCAGCCTGTGTGTCAGGCTCACAGCATATACTGTGCCTACTTGCTCAGTGCCACCACTCATATCTGGTGTAACATTAGTGTAAATTTAAAAAAAAACAACTTTTACATCAGTCTGCTAGTGTAATCTAATTTCAGTTGCCAGGCCAGCCTGCCACTGCCAGCCTGTGTGTCAGGCTCACAGCATATACTGTGCCTACTTGCTCAATGCCACCACCAGTCATATCTGGTGTAACAGTAGTGTAATTTTTTTTTAAAAAAACTTTTACATCAGTCTGCTAGTGTAATCTAATAGCAGTTGCCTGCCTGCCACTGCCAGCCTGTGTGTCAGGCTCACAGCATATACTGTGCCTACTCGCTCAGTGCCACCACTCATATCTGGTGTAACATTAGTGTCAATTTAAAAAAAAAACTTTTACATCAGTCTGCTAGTGTAATCTAATTTCAGTTGCCAGGCCAGCCTGCCACTGCCAGCCTGTGTGTCATGCTCACAGCATATACTGTGCCTACTTGCTCAGTGCCACCACCAGTCATATCTGGTGTAACAGTAGTGTAAATTTAAAAAAAAAAACTTTTACATCAGTCTGCTAGTGTAATCTAATTTCAGTTGCCAGGCCAGCCTGCCACTGCCAGCCTGTGTGTCAGGCTCACAGCATATACTGTGCCTACTTGCTCAGTGCCACCACCAGTCATATCTGGTGTAACAGTAGTATAAATTTAAAAAAAAAAAAAACGTTTACATCAGTTTGCTAGTGTAATCTAATAGCAGTTGCCTGCCTGCCACTGCCAGGCTGTATGTCAGGCTCACAGCATATACTGTGCCTACTTGCTCAGTGACACCACTCATATCTGGTGAAACATTAGTGTAAATTTAAAAAAAATGTTTTTACATCAGTCTGCTAGTGTAATCTAATTTCAGTTGCCAGGCCAGCCTGCCACTGCCAGCCTGTGTGTCAGGCTCACAGCATACACTGTGCCTACTTGCTCAGTGCCACCACCAGTCATATCTGGTGTAACAGTAGTGTAAATTTTTTTTAAAAAACTTTTACATCAGTCTGCTAGTGTAATCTAATAGCAGTTGCCTGCCTGCCACTGCCAGCCTGTGTGTCAGGCTCACAGCATATACTGTGCCTACTCGCTCAGTGCCACCACTCATATCTGGTGTAACATTAGTGTCAATTTAAAAAAAAAACTTTTACATCAGTCTGCTAGTGTAATCTAATTTCAGTTGCCAGGCCAGCCTGCCACTGCCAGCCTGTGTGTCATGCTCACAGCATATACTGTGCCTACTTGCTCAGTGCCACCACCAGTCATATCTGGTGTAACAGTAGTGTAAATTTAAAAAAAAAAACTTTTACATCAGTCTGCTAGTGTAATCTAATTTCAGTTGCCAGGCCAGCCTGCCACTGCCAGCCTGTGTGTCAGGCTCACAGCATATACTGTGCCTACTTGCTCAGTGCCACCACCAGTCATATCTGGTGTAACAGTAGTATAAATTTAAAAAAAAAAAAAACGTTTACATCAGTTTGCTAGTGTAATCTAATAGCAGTTGCCTGCCTGCCACTGCCAGGCTGTATGTCAGGCTCACAGCATATACTGTGCCTACTTGCTCAGTGACACCACTCATATCTGGTGAAACATTAGTGTAAATTTTAAAAAAATGTTTTTACATCAGTCTGCTAGTGTAATCTAATTTCAGTTGCCAGGCCAGCCTGCCACTGCCAGCCTGTGTGTCAGGCTCACAGCATACACTGTGCCTACTTGCTCAGTGCCACCACCAGTCATATCTGGTGTAACAGTAGTGTAAATTTAAAAAAAAAAAACTTTTACATCAGTCTGCTAGTGTAATCTAATAGCAGTTGCCAGGCCAGCCTGCCACTGCCAGCCTGTGCCTTCTTTCTCAGTGCCACCACCAGCCATATCTGGTGTAACAGTAGTGTAAAAAAATTTAAAAAAAAAAAACGTTTACATCAGTCTGCTAGTGTAATCTAATTGCAGTTGCCAGGCCAGCCTGCCACTGCCAGCGTGTGTGTCAGTCTCACAGCGTATACTGTGCCCACTTGCCCAGTGCCACCACTCATATTATCTTGTTTAATAGTAGTGTAAGTGTACATTTAAAAATAAAAAAACTATTTTGACTGTGAAACATCAGTCTGCTTTTTTGTGTCAGGCTCACAGCGTATACTGTGCCCACTTGTCCAGTGCCACCACTCATATTTTCTTGTTTTATAGTAGTGTAAGTTTATATTTTAAAAATAAAAAAACCTATTTTGTCTGTGAAACATCAGTCTGCTTTTTTGTGTCAGGCTCACAGCATATACTGTGCCCACTTGTCCAGTGCCACCACTCACATTATCTTGTTTAATAGTAGTGTAAGTGTACATTTAAAAAATATATATATATTTTGACTGTGAAACATCAGTCTGCTTTTTTGTGTCAGGCTCACAGCGTATACTGTGTCCACTTGTCCAGTGCCACCACTCATATTATCTTGTTTAATAGTAGTGTAAGTGTTCATTTTTAAAATAAAAAACTATTTTGACTGTGAAACATCAGTCTGCTTTTTTGTGTCAGGCTCACAGCGTATACTGTGCCCACTTGCCCAGTGCCACCACTCATATTATCTTGTTTAATAGTAGTGTAAGTGTACATTTTAAAAATAAAAAAAACTATTTTGACTGTGAAACATCAGTCTGCTTTTTTGTGTCAGGCTCACAGCGTATACTGTGTCCACTTGCCCAGTGCCACCACTCATATTATCTTGTTTAATAGTAGTGTAAGTGTACATTTTAAAAATAAAAAAACTATTTTGACTGTGAAACATCAGTCTGCTTTTTTGTGTCAGGCTCACAGCATATACTGTGCCCACTTGCCCAGTGCCACCACTCATATCTTGTTTAATAGTAGTGTAAGTGTACATTTAAAAATAAAAAAACTATTTTGACTGTGAAACATCAGTCTGCTTCTTTGTGTCAGGCTCACAGTGTATACTGTGCCCACTTGTCCAGTGCCACCACTCATATTATCTTGTTTAATAGTAGTGTAAGTGTACATTTTAAAAATAAAAAAACAATTTTGACTGCTTTTTTGTGTCAGGCTCACAGCGTATACTGTGCCCACTTTACCAGTGCCACCACTCATATTATATTGTTTAATAGTAGTGTCAGTGTACATTAAAAAAAATATATATTTTTTTTACTGTGAAACATCAGTCTGGTTTTTTGTGTCAGGCTCACAGCGTATACTGTGCCCACTCACAGTAGCTTGCACGCATAGTAGCACTAATTGGAAAACAAATGACAGGCAGAGGCAGGCCAACTCGCAGGGGCCGTCATGGTCTTTGGCCATAGAATAATGCCCAGTGTTAGGCCACGTACCATGAACACGAAAAGTTCTGATGAAATAGCTTCGGGCACCTCTCAACTTACCACTTGCCCGCCTGCCGCCACCACTGACACTAGCACCACAGCCACCTCACTTGATCTGTCAGAGGAGTTATGTACACCTCAGTGTGAAGAAATGAGTGATGCGCAACCATCATTGACAGAGGATGTAGATAACTGTGATATATCTCAGTCAGGCAGCATTACAGACATGGACGACGCACGGTGTGATGATGATGATGATGTTGTACCCGCCGTTGCTTCCGTTGTTGAGTTGTCAGATACAAGTGAAGGAGTTGATGATGACAATGCGTCCATGGATGTCACGTGGGCGCCTGGTAGAAGAGAAGAAGAACAAGGGGAAAGTTCAGATGGGGAGACAGAGAGGAGCAGGAGGAGGAGACGAGTTGGAAGCAGGGGGAGGTCATCGCAAGGAGTTGGTGGCACAGTCAGACAGCATGCATCGGCACCCAGGGTCAGCCAGGCAGCACGCCAATCAACGCATGCTGTTGCCACCACCAGAATGCCATCATCACAGAGCTCAGCAGTGTGGCATTTTTTTTATGTGTCTGCCTCTGACAACAGTAATGCCATTTGCAACCTGTGCCAAAAGAAACTGAGTCGTGGGAAGTCCAACACCCACCTAGGTACAACTGCTTTGCGAAGGCACATGATTTCACATCACAAACCCCTATGGGATGAACACATGAGGACAAGCAGCACACAAACTCAAAGCCGCCATCCTCCTCCTGGTCCAGCATCTTCAGCCACGTCAACCACTGCTGTGCTCCTTGCCCCCTCTCAACCATCCGCCAATCCGTCTCTCTTCCGGAGCAGTTCCTGCTCATCTGCCCACAGTCAGGTGTCTGTCAAGGACATGTTTGAGCATAAGAAGCCAATGTCACCAAGTCACCGCCTTGCCCGGCGTCTGACAGCTGGCTTGTCTGAACTCTTAGCCCGCCAGCTTTTACCATATAAGCTGGTGGAGTCTGAGGCGTTCCAAAAATTTGAAGCTATTGGGACACCGCAGTGGAAGGTACCGGACGAAATTTCTTTTCACAAAAGGCAATCCCCAACCTGTACTCGATTGTGTGAAAGGAAGTAATGGCATGTCTGGCACACAGTGTTGGGGCAAGGGTCCATCTGAACACTGATACCTGGTCTACAAAGCATGGTCAGGGCAGGTATATCACCTACACTGTGCATTGGGTAAACTGGCTGACGGCTGCCAAGCATGGAATGCCTGGCTCTGCAGAGGAGTTGGTGACACCGCCACGACTTGCAGGCAGGCCTGCTGCCACCTCCTCTACTCCTCCTACTCCATCCTCGGCTGAGTCCTCTTCTGCTGCTGCGTCTTGCTCCACATCAACGGCACCCCCCCAGCTCCCCAGGTACTATTCCACATCCCGGATACGGCAGTGTCACGCCGTCTTGGGGTTGACTTGCCTGAAAGTAGAGAGTCACAACGCAGCAGCACTCCTGTCCGCCCTGAACGCACAGGTGGATCAGTGGCTGACTCTGCATCAACTAGAGATCGGCAAAGTGGTTTCTGACAACGGAAGTAATTTGGTGGCGGCATTGAAATTGGGCAAGTTGACACATGTGCCGTGCATGGCACATGTGTGTAATCTGATTGTAAAAAGCTTTGTGCATAAGTACCCAGGCTTACAGGACATCCTGAAGCAGGCCAGGAAGGTGTGTGGCCATTTCAGGAGTTCCTACACGGCCATGGCGCACTTGTCAGATATCCAGCGGCGAAACAACCTGCCAGTGAGGTGCTTGATTTGCGACAGCCCGACACATTGGAATTCAACACTCCTAATAATCGACTGCCTGCTCCAACAAGAAAAAGCTGTTAACGAGTATTTGTATGACCGGGGTGCTAGGACAGCCTCTGGGGAGCTGGGATTTTTTTTGCCACGTTACTGGACGCTCATGGGCAATGCCTGTAGGCTCATGCGTCCTTTTGAGGAGGTGACAAACCTAGTCAGTCGCACCGAAGGCACCATCAGCGACATCATACCATTTGTTTTCTTCCAGGAGCGTGCCCTGAGAAGAGTGCTGGATCAGGCCGTAGATGAGCATGAAGAGGAAGAGTTGTGGTCACCATCACCACCAGAAACAGCCTTATCAGCATCGCTTGCTGGACCAGCGGCAATGCAGGAAGAGGATTGTGAGGAAGAGGAGTCAGAGGAGGTATGTGGTTTTGAGGAGGAGGAGGAAGACCAAGCACAACAGGCATCCCAGGGTGCTCGTTGTCACCTATCTGGTACCCGTGGTGTTGTACGTGGCTGGGGGGAAGAAGATACCTTCAGTGAGATCAGCGAGGACAAGGAACGGGACATGAGTAGCTCGGCATCCAACCTTGTGCAAATGGGGTCTTTCATGCTGTCGTGCCTGTTGAGGGACACTCGTATAAAAAAGCTGAAGGAGAATGAACTGTACTGGGTGTCCATGCTACTAGACCCCCGGTATAAGCATAAAGTGACTGAAATGTTACAGAATTCCCGCAAGTCGGAAAGGATGGAGCAGTTAAAAAATAAATTAAAAAGTATGCTTTACACAGCGTATAAGGGTGATGTCACAGCACAACGAGAATCTAACAGGGGAAGAGGTGAAAGTAATCCTCCTCCTCCCACAACCATGCCAGCAAGGACAGGACGCTTTCCAGACATGTTGTTGATGGAGGACATGCGGACCTTTTTAACTCCTATGCATCGCCACAGCCCTTCGGGATCCAGCTTCAGAGAACGACTCAACCGACAGGTAGCAGACTACCTCGCATTAGCTGCAGATCTCGACACTCTGAGAAGCGATGAACCCCTTGACTACTGGGTGTGCAGGCTTGACCTGTGGCCTGAGCTATCCCAATTTGCAATCGAACTTCTGGCCTGCCCCACTTCAAGTGTCCTGTCAGAAAGGACCTTCAGTGCAGCAGGAGGTATTGTCACTGAGAAGAGAAGTCGCCTAGGTCAAAAAAGTCTTGATTACCTCACCTTTATTAAAATGAATGAGGGATGGATCCCGAAGGGACTGACATTGGGCGATACATTCGAGTTAAAAAGGCCTGATGAGATGAGCTGCCTTGGGCTAAAAATGGTCCACACGCTGCTGTATTTTATCTTCGAATGCCGGATGACTTGCGTGACTTATCCGCCAACAACTAGGGTTCAAGCCGCAATGTTTTAGGGCACTTTCTAACTGTCAAAAAAAAACCCATAAATTTTTCTGGCTGCTGCTACAGCAGCGGCTGCAACAATACCTAGTTTTTCAGGCATGTGTACATGCCTAATTTTTCTGGTCTCTGGTGCTGCACTGTGGCTTCAAAATCCAAACAAAAAAAAGGCAAATAACAGGGATTAAACTGCTAAGAATAGTACTACTTAACACACCACTCATATCTCGTGGCACAGTAGATTGCACCCGCAGTGCCCCAAATTTGAAGTAGGAAGACCGACCAAGCATCTTTTTCCATCTCCCGGTTCTTAAAATCCATGCCATATACACGTCCCCTGACAGGGGATACCGCAGTTGAAGCTACACGGCCGAAATTTCTTTGCACAAAAGGCAATCCCCAACCTGTACTCGATTGTGTAAAAGGAAGTAACCTTACTATGGGTCTCAGACCGCATGTCTTGTAAAATTATCTGTCTGGGAAATTATCTATCTATCAAATCTATCTATTTATCTTTCAAATCTATCTATCTATTTATCTATCTATCGTATCTATCAAATATATCTATTGCATCTATTGATCTATCTATCTAATCTATGTATCTGTCTATCTATCAAATCTATCTATCTCGTGGCCGGACCGACCAAGCATCTTTTTCCATCTCCCGGTTCCTAAAATCCATGCCATATACACGTACCCTGATAGGGGACGTAACAGGTATTAAACTGATAAGAATAGTACTACTTGACAGACCACTCATATCTGTTGGCACAGTAGATTGCACGCGGTGCTCTGACAAAATGCAGAAGGACATTTGGCAGATGGACATTTGGCAGATGGACATTTGGCAGACGGACATTTGGCCGACAGACAGAAAGCTAAAGAATGCTCCGATTTCGGCCGAGGGCAGATACGTTCCAGAGTGCTCTGTTCTAATCAGAGCCTCGGGCGCTGCAACTGCCTCTGGGAACCTTACCATGAGTCCCAGACCGCCCGCCTTGTTGTAATTCTCTGTCTGGGAAATTATCTATCTATCTATCAAATCTATCTATTTATCTATCAAATCTATCTATCTATCTATCTATCATATCTATCATAAAATTTATCTATTGCATCTATTTATCTATCTATCTAATCTATGTATCTATCTATCTCGTGTCCAGACCGACCAAGCATCTTTTTCCATCTCCCGGTTCCTAAAATCATCTCCGGGTTCCTAAAATCGATGCCATATACACGTCCCCTGATAGGGCACGTAACAGGGATTAAACTGATAAGAATAGTACTAGTTAACACACCACTCCTATTTGGTGGAACTTGGAATTAGGAGGACCGACCAAGCATCTCATCTCTGTGTGATTCCTGTTCTTGTAGGACAGTTAATGGGTTAGTCATGTTGCACAGCTCCTCAATGTGACAAATCTTCCTGGTTAGCTCATCATTCTCTTTTTCCCAGATGCTGGATCAGATCAGAGATTATGAGTAAAACCTGCTCCTGCTGCCAGGTGATCTCACTCAGGACTCGCTTCTCTAAGTCTTCCAGCTGTTTCCGAGATGTCCCTAATCTCTGTTACACCAGCTGCTTTCTCTTGCACCCCTCTCCTGTGCTTCTGCAGACTCCAGAATTTTTTCTCAGTCTCCTCTCTCTTTGTGGTCAGTTTCTGCAGAATATTTCTCAGTTTCTTTTTCTTCTTCTCAGAAGCCTCATTCAGCAGCTCGACCTGGTGTCCCCTGTGCTCTCCGGCCAGGGAGCCGAACACACAGATACAGGCAGCATCCTCAGTGCAGTAATATAATAGGAGCATCTTGTGGGTGGAGCATTTTCTGTTACCCCAGGAAGTGATTGCATGCGCAGTGACATCAGTGAGGACAAGGAACGGGACATGGCTAGCTAGGTATCCAACCTTGTGCAAATGGGGAGTTTGCGGTTGTGCAAATAGACTGTTTGCGGTTGTTTGTGGTGCGTTAAACGGGGAGTTTGGTCTGTCACTGTGAAGCGGGCGTAACCCTTACACTACCTGAACGATACAACATCATACCTGATGTTTTAAAGCACGTTATGCCAAACAATTTAGGAATTTTAGGTGATTTATGCCCTTTATGGATTAAAAACAGACTCTGCATCAACTATGTAATTTTCCATGGGAGTTTTGCCATGGATCCCCCTCCGGCATGCCACAGCCCAGGTGTTAGTCCCCTTGAAACAACGTTTCCATCACTTTTGTGGCCAGAAAGAGTCCCTGTGGGTTTTAAAATTCACCTGCCTATTGAAGTCAATGGCGGTTCGTCCGGTTCGCCTGTTCGTGAACTTTTGTGGAAGTTCGCAAACGCAAAATTTTAAGTACGCGACATAACTAAACCTAAGTACAATTACACCTAACACTACACTATCAATAAATTAAATAAATTACCTACAATTATCTAAAATAAAATACAATTAAACAAACTAAACTATAGTACAAAAAAACCAAACACTAAATTACAAAAAATAAAAAAATAATACCAGAATTTTAATCTAATTACACCTAATCTAAGCCCCCTAATAAAATAAAAAAGCCCCCCAAAGTAATAAAATTCCCTACCCTATATTAAATTACAAAAGTAATCAGCTCTTTTACCAGCCCTTAAAAGGGCTTTTTGCGGGGCATTGCCCCAAAGTAATCAGCTCTTTTACCTTTAAAATAAAATATAAGACCCCCCTAACATTGCAACCCACCACCCACACACCCCTACTCTAAAACCCACCTGATCCCCCCTTAAATAAACCTAACACTACCCCATTGAAGATCACCCTACCTTGAGCCGTCTTAACCCAACCGGGCCGAACTCTTCATCCGATGCGGGCACAAGTGGTCCTCCAGCCGGGCAGAAGTCTTCATCCTATCCAGGCAGAAGAGGACATCCGGACCGGCAGACATCTTCATCCAAGCGGCATCTTCTATCTTCATCCTTCCGGCGATGAAAGGCTCCATCTTGAAGACCTCCGGCGCGGAACATCCAGCTCTACCGACGACTACCCGACGAATGACTGGTCCTTTAAATGACGTCATCCAAGATGGCGTCCCTCGAATTCCGATTGGCTGATAGGATTCTATTAGCCAATCGGAATTAAGGTAGGAAAAATCAGATTGGTTGATTTAATCAGCCAATCGGATTGAAGTTCAATCCGATTGGCTGATTGGATCAGCCAATAGAATGCGAGGTTAATTCTATTGACTGATCCAATCAGCCAATCGGATTGAACTTCAATAATTGTAATTGTAAGTTAGTGTTTGGTTTTTTTTGTACGATAGTTTAGTTTATTTAATTGTATTTTAGTTTAGATAATTGTAGGTAATTTATTTAATTAATTTATTGATAGTGTAGTGTTAGTTGTAATTGTAACTTAGGTTAGGATTTATTTTACAGGTAATTTTGTAATTATTTTAACTAGGTAGCTATTAAATAGTTATTAACTATTTAATAGCTATTGTACCTAGTTAAAATAAATACAAAATTGCCTGTAAAATAAATATAAATCCTAAAATAGCTACAATGTAACTATTAGTTATATTGTAGCTATATTAGGGTTTATTTTATAGGTAAGTATTTAGTTTTAAATAGGAATAATTTATTTAATTATAGTAAATTTATTTCTTTTTATTTAAATTATATTTAACTTAAGGGGGTGTTAGGGTTAGGGTTAGACTTAGGTTTAGGGGTTAATAACTTTATTATAGTAGGTAGGGTGATCTTCAATGGGGTAGTGTTAGTGTTTATTTAAGGGGGGATAGCGGGGGCGGATGATTAGGGGTTAATAAGTGTAAGGTTAGGGGTGTTTAGACTCGGGGTTCATGTTAGGGTGTTAGGTGTAGACTTAGAGAGTGTTTCCCCATAGGAAACAATGGGGCTGCGTTAGGAGCTAAACGCTGCTAGACATAGGCAAAACATGGAATTGGACTGTACTCACAAACCATATTGGTCACATTTCCCGTGCCACTGATAAAACTCCCAGCTTGGGGCGCTTACTTAGCACTCACAGCATATAGGATTTGATACAATAACTCAGACACTATGTAATTTGCTCATAGAAAAATGAGTTACAAAGTCTGTAACAGTGTAATACATTCTGTCAGCCGCCTCAGAGCAGGCGGACAGGTTAATGGAGCAGCGGTCTTTAGAAATCCGACGTGGAGCATCCTCTTCATCCGACGTCTTCTTGAACAATGACGGTTCCTTTAAGTGACATCATCCAAGATGGCGTCCCTTCAATTCCTATTGGCTGATAGAATTCTATCAGCCAATCGGAATTAAGGTCGAAAAAATCCTATTGGCTGATGCAATCAGCCAATAGGATTGAAGTTCAATCCTATTGGCTGATCCAATCAGCCAATAGGATTGAGCTTGCATTCTATTGGCTGATTGGAACAGCCAATAGAATACAAGCTCAATCCTATTGGCTGATTGCATCAGCCAATAGGATTTTTCCTACCTTAATTCCGATTGGTTGATAGAATTCTATCAGCCAATCGGAATTGAAGGGATGCCATCTTGGATGACGTCACTTAAAGGAAACGTCATTGTTCAAGAAAACGTCGGATGAAGAGGATGCTCCGCGTTGGATGTCTAGAAGATGGAGCCGCTCCGCGCCGGATGGATGATGATAGAAGATGCCGTCTGGATGAAGACTTCTGCCCATCTGGAGGACCATGTAATGCTGAACAGCACTTCTAAGTCCAGTTTCCTATGTACACAATAATATGTGTATGTTACACCTTGATAATATTAACACTATGGGGAAGTGTTAACTATAGAAACAAGGTGTTTTTATATAAGGACTCCCGGGAAGGGAGAAAATAACATGAACTCTTATAGAGAGTAACGTATATATAAGGTAGGAGATTAGGAATCAAATAAAAACCAACAGTTCCAATTATCAGAGCTCAGAGTGGTAAAGTCATATGAGAGAATAGCTTTGACCGATTTAAATATCGGAGTTCTGATGAATGTAAATACAGCCCACAAGATTCGCATAAAGCAGGAGAGGTGCGATTCACAAAGTTAAAGATCACAGTGGCAGAACATCTTCAGATAATAATCGGTACCTTGAGTCCGGTAAGTAATTCTACCTCCTAGTGCAGAGCGTGGTGGAGTTGTTGATCCGCTCTGTCTTCGGTAAGCTGAGCTTCCGTTGGCGTGTGACGTCAGAGGTGTAGCAGCGGTGGAATACCGCGGAGTCACAGATCTTGCTGGAGGAGAATCAAATAATAAGTAAGCGTTAAACAGTTCACAGAAAGTATACAAGTTGGAGACTGAGGTTTATATAATAAGGTCTTGTAAAATATCACAATGGTGCAGACAGACTGAAATCAGGTATTTGAGGCTGTGAGGAGGTTTGGTTAACGATCACTGAAAATGTCCCAATAAGCAGTCAGTCAGAAAGAATGAGCAAACAAAGATTTAGTTGATCCGTAATTTTCAAAGTATGAAGCAAGGTACTAGCTTCAGGAGCTTAAGTATAGGTATCCAACTTAAAGCAGTTAAACAAAATACTAAGCACAGAATGATAGGTGTGCAGGTGATTTGTAAGGGGCGTATTCAGATGATTGGTGCAAGAATCCTTAAAGCTGTATGCACAAGGAACATAACCTGACAGGACCCCCTCCTCAGGCAAGCTGTCCCACAGCTTGTGGACGAGGACGATCTGGAAACCTGCGATGGTACTGAGCGACCAAACGAGGAGCTTTAATGTTGGAGGATGGTTCCCAACTGTCTTCCTCAGTAGAACAGTTCTTCCAACGAATTAGGTATTGCAAGGTACCTCTACAATTCCTGGAGTCAAGGAGTGAATGAACCTCATAAACATCTGGATCCTGCGAGTCCATGGCTGATGGCAGTACTGGTACTGTATTTCTAGTCGGATTGTATGGTTTGACTAAGGAAACATGGAACGTAGGATGGATTTTTAGGCTAGACGGTAAGTCGAGTGTCACAGCATTTTTATTGACTATTCTTTGAATTCGAAAGGGCCCACAGAATTTTTGTGTTAGTTTCCTGGAAGGAACTTGTATCCTTAATTTTTTAGTGGATAACAACACTCTGTCTCCTACTTTATAAGATGGAGCTTCCCTTCGTCGTAGATCGTAGTAATACTTTTGTGTTGATTGTGCCTTTTCTATGTTCTCCTTAATGAATCTGAAATTGTCCAGTATATTGTTACATAATTCATCTACTATTGGTGAACTGGATGCGATTGAAGAAACAGAATCAAAACTAGGATGTAATCCATAATTAGCATAAAATGGTGAGAGCTTGGTGGATGAGTTGGTTAAATTATTGTATGCAAATTCAGCTAATGGCAGGAAGTCAGACCAATTGTTTTGTTGGCATGAGCAAAAACATCGTAAATATTCGTCCAGCCACTGATTAAGCCTCTCAGCCTGACCATTAGCCTGTGGGTGGTAAGATGTTGTGAAATGATGGTCTATTTTAAGAGAAGAACAAAGACTTTTCCAGAAATGTGAAGTGAATTGTGATCCCCTGTCCGATATGATTATTTTAGGAAGACCATGTAATTTGACGATATTATCCAGGAATAAAGTGGCTGTCTCTGAGGAGGTAGGCAATTTGTGGAATGGTAGGAAGTGCGCCATTTTCGTAAAGGTATCAATAACTACCAAAATAGTAGTATAAGCCTTAGATGTTGGTAATTCAACAATAAAATCCAAAGCTACTTGTTGCCAAGGTATAGTTGCAGTGGGTAGAGGCATAAGCAAACCATAGGGAGATTTCTTTTCTGTTTTAGAAACTTGACAGGTAACACAGGTCTTAACATATTCAAGTACTGTGTTAAACATGTTTGGCCACCAATATTTCCTTGAGAGTAAATCTACAGTTCGTTTAACTCCTGGATGTCCAGCAAGAGGAGAATCATGGTATTGTTCCAATAGCTGAATCCTGAAATCTTCTGAAATATAAATTTGGTCTTTATGGTAATATAACCCATCTTTATATATCATATCCTTGTAGTTAGTTGGTGGTGACTGGTCAGTGTGTTTTTGTACCTCTTTCAGAAGCTTGGAAGTATACCCTAAAAATCGTTCTGTAGGTATAATGCAAGTAGGATTCTTGAGATCGCTGGGAGGTGTTTCTTGGCGAGAGAGTGCGTCTGCTTTACCATTCTTGTATGCTGGGCGGTAAACTATTTGAAAATCAAACCTAGAAAAATATAAACTCCAGCGCACCTGTCTGCTAGATAAAGTTTTGTTGTTTTGTAGATATTGTAAGTTCTTGTGATCAGTTAAAATGATTATTGGGTGTAGAGCACCTTCTAAGAGATGTCTCCAAAATTCAAGCGACTTACGGATGGCAAGGAGCTCCTTATCCCCAATGGCATAGTTCCGTTCTGCTGAAGTCATTGCTTTGGAGAAGAATGATATGGGATGTAAAGGATCTGTAGCTGAGACCTGTTGAGACAGAACTGCTCCTATTGAGTGATCAGAGGAGTCAACCTCAAGGATGTATTGTAGGTTAACATTTGGGAACTTTAGTATTGGAGCAGTAGTGAATAGTGTCTTTAATGACTGGAAAACCTCAGAGTGGGTAGAAGTCCATTTGAAAGGTACAGTAGATCCTGTAAGTTGTGTGAGAGGTCGAACAATTTTTGAAAAGTCTTTTATAAATTTTCGGTAATAATTTGAAAATCCGAGGAATCTTTGTAATTCCTTTCTATTCGTGGGAATAGGCCAATCTCTAACTGCTTCAACCTTTTCAGTTTGCATTTCTATACCAGATGGTGAAATGGTATATCCTAGAAATGATATTGTAGTATTATGAAATGAACATTTTTCCGGTTTGGCATATAATTTGTGGACCCTTAAGCGTGCTAAGACCCATCTGACATGTTTAATGTGCTCTTCTAGAGTGGTTGAATAAATGAGTATATCATCTAGATATACCACCATACACACGTCCAGCAAATCACGAAAGATGTAATTAATGAAGTGCTGGAACGTGGCAGGGGCATTACACAGGCCGAATGGCATCACTAAATACTCAAAGAGACCATATCTGGTCCTGAATGCAGTGAGCCATTCGTCACCTTCACGTATACGTATGAGGTTGTAAGCCCCGCGAAGGTCAAGTTTTGAGAAAATGGTAGCATTTGTTAGCCTTTCAATTAGTTCTGGTATGAGAGGTAAAGGGTAACGGTTTTTTACTGTACATTTATTTAGTTCTCTGTAGTCTATTATGGGTCTTAGTGTTTTGTCCTTGTTTGTAACAAAAAACATTCCAGCGGCCGTTGGTGAAGTGGAAGGTCTTATGAACCCTTTACGTATGTTTTCCTGTAAGTATTCTTTCAAATGTAAGAGTTCTGGCTGGCTTAAAGGGTATAAGTGCCCAACAGGAAGCACAGATCCTGGTATCAATTCAATGGGACAGTCGTAAATACGGTGTGGTGGCAATGTCTCGGCTTCAACCTTACTAAAAACATCTGTGAAATCATTGTAACAAGGTGGTAATTTTAATGTATCGGAAGATGTGAGTAGTAACTCTTGTTTAGGGAAACAGGTATTTGTACAATACGATGAAGTGAATGAAACTTCCAAAGTATTCCAATTGATTAAAGGATTGTGTAACTGCAACCATTGAAGACCTAAAACAACCGGAAAATGGGGTGAAGGAATTATATCAAAAGTAACAAGTTCTGTATGACCTGATGCAGTAGTAGTAAAAAGAGGAATGGTGTGATGAGTAATGGGTCCAGTATGAAGTGTGGAGCCATCAATTACTCTGAGAGAAACAGGCACAGACTTTTTCACAATAGGAATTTTATTGAGTCTAACATATGTAGCATCTATAAAGTTTCGAAAGGCTCCAGAGTCAATTATGGCATTGGTCTTCAGTCTCTTAAGGTCCCACTGTATTGAAAGAAACAGATTGCAGTAAGTTTGGGTTACTTCAGAATTGTGTGACTTATACAGATAAGTAGACTTACTCTTTTTATTCTTGCGGAGAGTTGGACATTTTGTGACAGTATGATTAGGGTTGGCACAGTACATACATAGTCTCTGCAATCTGCAACGCAATCTTTCTTCTGCTGAGAGGGGACCTCTCAACATGCCAATCTCCATGGAAGTATTTCGGTCAGTAGATGTGCTAGGTTCTGTGGAACGGAGATAGGGTTGTACTTTCTGCTGTACCTCGGAGTGTTGTCGTTCAGCCTTCCTTTCACGTATCCTGCGATCAATTTGAGTGGCTAATTTCATCAGACCATCTAAG
The DNA here is from genome assembly GCF_027579735.1 of Bombina bombina. Taxonomy (NCBI): domain Eukaryota; kingdom Metazoa; phylum Chordata; class Amphibia; order Anura; family Bombinatoridae; genus Bombina; species Bombina bombina. The sequence continues at coordinate 998,849,679 of NC_069499.1, forward strand.
GTGTCTGGCATTTCAGTGCGTGCAAGCTCATCTTTCAGAGTCTCGGAAAGTCCCAGTCTAAACTGATTCCTGAGAGACACTAAACTCCAAGATGAATCCGTTGCTTATAATTTAAACTCACTGATATAATCTTCAACCGTTTTTTTACCCTGTTTCATTTGCCTCATTTTTGTCTCAGCTGAGAGCTGAATATCAGTGTCAGAATATAGTTCATCCATAGCATGAAAAAAATCAGTTAGAGAATTTAACACAGGTGAGTTAGATTCACAAAGCTGGTCTGCCCAAATTCTAGGTTCTGCCTTCAAATATGAAATCATGGTTAACACTTTTACATGTTCTGTAGGATATGTTCTAGGCTTTAAATTATATAATAAACCACAAGCATTTTTAAATTGTCTATACAGTTTCCTGTCACCAGAAAAAGGTTCTGGTAGACAAACTTGTGGTTCTGCTGTACTAGTGTGTTGTTCTTTTGTATCTTTGATTAATTCTCTTAGTACCTTATTTTCTATTTGTAAATCTAAGATGGCTTGTCCCATTTGGTCCACCTTTTGGGACAAATTGTATACAACCTGAGGAAGATCAGGTTGTTCCATCTTGAAATAATTCTTTTTTATGGCTTAGTATTATGTAATGCTGAACAGCACTTCTAAGTCCAGTTTCCTATGTACACAATAATATGTGTATGTTACACCTTGATAATATTAACACTATGGGGAAGTGTTAACTATAGAAACAAGGTGTTTTTATATAAGGACTCCCGGGAAGGGAGAAAATAACATGAACTCTTATAGAGAGTAACGTATATATAAGGTAGGAGATTAGGAATCAAATAAAAACCAACAGTTCCAATTATCAGAGCTCAGAGTGGTAAAGTCATATGAGAGAATAGCTTTGACCGATTTAAATATCGGAGTTCTGATGAATGTAAATACAGCCCACAAGATTCGCATAAAGCAGGAGAGGTGCGATTCACAAAGTTAAAGATCACAGTGGCAGAACATCTTCAGATAATAATCGGTACCTTGAGTCCGGTAAGTAATTCTACCTCCTAGTGCAGAGCGTGGTGGAGTTGTTGATCCGCTCTGTCTTCGGTAAGCTGAGCTTCCGTTGGCGTGTGACGTCAGAGGTGTAGCAGCGGCGGAATACCGCGGAGTCACAGATCTTGCTGGAGGAGAATCAAATAATAAGTAAGCGTTAAACAGTTCACAGAAAGTATACAAGTTGGAGACTGAGGTTTATATAATAAGGTCTTGTAAAATATCACAATGGTGCAGACAGACTGAAATCAGGTATTTGAGGCTGTGAGGAGGTTTGGTTAACGATCACTGAAAATGTCCCAATAAGCAGTCAGTCAGAAAGAATGAGCAAACAAAGATTTAGTTGATCCGTAATTTTCAAAGTATGAAGCAAGGTACTAGCTTCAGGAGCTTAAGTATAGGTATCCAACTTAAAGCAGTTAAACAAAATACTAAGCACAGAATGATAGGTGTGCAGGTGATTTGTAAGGGGCGTATTCAGATGATTGGTGCAAGAATCCTTAAAGCTGTATGCACAAGGAACATAACCTGACAGACCACTTCTGCCGGCTTCGTTGAAGACTTCGGCCTGGTTGGGTGAAGACTTCTCCCGGTAAGGTAATCTTCAAGGGGTTAGTGTTAGGTTTTTTTAAGGGGGTATTGGGTGGGTTTTAGAGTAGGGTTGGTTGTGTGGGTGGTGGGTTTTAATGTTGGGGGGGGAATTGTACTTTTTTTTACAGGTAAAAGAGCTGATTACTTTGGGGCAATGCCCCGCAAAAGGCCCTTTTAAGGACTATTTGTAATTTAGTGTAGGGTAGGGCTTTTTTTAATTTGGGGGGGCTTTTTTATTTTGTTAGGGGGATTAGATTAGGTGTAATTAGTTTTAAAATCTTGTAATTTGTTTATTATTTTCTGTAATTTTGTGGGGGGGGTTTGTACTTTAGATAATTTTATTTAATTGTATTTAATTGTATTTAGTTTAGGGAATTAATTTAATTATTGTGTAGTGTTAGGTGGAATTGTAACGTAGGTTAGGATTTATTTTACAGGTAAATTTGTATTTATTTTAACTAGGTAGCTAGTAAATAGTTAATAACTATTTAGTAACTATTCTACCTAATTAAAATAAATAGAAACTTGCCTGTAAAATAAAAATAAACCATAAGATCGATACAATGTAACTATTAGTTATATTGTAGCTAGCTTAGGGTTTATTTTATAGGTAAGTATTTTGTTTTAAATAGGAATAATTTAGTTAATGATAGGAATATTTAGTTAGATTTATTTAAATTATATTTAAGTTAGGGGGTGTTAGGGTTAGGGTTAGACTTAGGTTTAGGGGTGAATAAATTTAATATAGTGGCGGTGATGTTGGGGGCGGCAGATTAGGAGTTAATAAATTTAGGTAGGTGGCGGCAATGTAGGGGGGGCAGATAAGGGGTTAATAAGTATAATGTAGGTGGGGGTGATGTAGGGGGGCATATTAGGGGTTAATAAGTATAATGTAGGTGGCAGCTGTGTAGGGGGCAGATTAGGGGTTAATAAGTATAATGTAGGTGGCGGCGATGTAGGGGGGCAGATTAGGGGTTAATAAGTATAATGTAGGTGGCGGCGGTGGCGGGCGGCAGATTAGGGGTTAATAAGTATAATGTAGGTGGCGGCGGTGTAGGGGGGAGCAGATTAGGGGTGTTTAGACTCAGGGTACATGTTAGGGTGTTAGGTGTAAACATTACCATAGGAATCAATGGGATATCGGGCAGCAGCGAACATGAGCTTTCGCTGCTTTCAGACTCCCATTGATTCCTATGGCATCCGCCGCCTCCAGGGCAGCGGATTGAAAACCAGGTACGCTGGGCCGGAATAGTGGCAAGCATACCTGGTAGAATTTGATAACTAATAAAAGTAGTCAGATTGTGCCGAATTTGCATTTGGAACATCTGTAATGACGTAAGCATCGATCTGTGTCGGACTGAGTCTGGCGGATCGTATGTTACGTCACAAAATTCTACTTTTGCCGGTGTGTAGGGTTTGATAACTAAGGCGAATCAGGCTCGCCACAAATACGCTGTGGAATTCCAGTGTATTTGCGGTTGACGGCTTGATAAGTAGATGCCATATTCTCTATACTTAGAGTGCCCCTCTGTGGGTTAGATTACAAGTGGAGCACTAACATTAATGAAATATCATGCCAGTGTTAACTTGTGCCCATATTACAAGTTGATGTCAGGCGCTGCTCCGTGCAGCAGTTGGTTATTGCGAGAATGTTTTCTTAACAAAATATGTTCTATTTATTTCTAAATAAAAAAAAATCTATATATGTGATGATTTTTGTACTGATATATCTATTTATAGAGAGATATGTATATGAATATATATATATGTCTAGATATCTCAATATCTATATGTGAATATCTTGTTGAAAATCCCTCTGAGTATATTGTTTAATGTGAAATCTTTTCATTATCTTCTCCATAGTTAAACATATCTCTATACATATAAATCCATGTTTCTCTATGTATGTGTATATATGTCAATGTAAAATCCCTGCGTCTGATTTTTTTTTTAACACCCGAAATCTTCTATCTTTGAGCCCTTATAACTTTTGTGTGCAATATTTTTATAAAATAATATTTATTAGACAGTGTTAATATGAGTGTAACTGTACTTTGTAATGTATTTTTGAAGTGTTTCTTGAAACTTTTGTGTTAACTACAGCTCTTCGAGTGCAGAAAGGATTTTTGCGTAAAAGGCGATTGAGCGCAATTGTGATTTCTGAAGACTTGTAATACCTGCGTAATGGAAATGAATTGCGAAAAGACCATATCATGTGCGTAAAACCCATACCACATGACTTGTAATTTTGCCCTTAGCTTGAATACTGGTCCATGGCCCTCACATGATTTGTACGTATGTTGAAGAAAAACAGTAATAACTTACACCTAGAATATGAGTTTTGTGTTAGAGGCTGTGCGGTGCTAACGAGCAGTTTATGCTCACCGCTCACTTACCTGCAGCGCTGGTATTACAGGTTTTTACAAACCCGTTGTTAAAAGACAAGAAGTGAGTATTGAGCAAAATTTTGCTCATTACCGCACTCCAATACCAGCGCTGCTTACGTTAGCGGTGAGCTGGTTGTGCGTGCTCGTGCACGATTTCCCCATAGGGATCAACGGGGAGAGCCGGCTGAAAAAAAGTCTAACACCTGCAAAAAAGAAGCGTAAAACTCAGTAACACAGCCCCATTGATTCCTATGGGGAAATAAAATGAATTTCTACACCTAACACCCTAACATGAATCCAAAGTCTAAACACCCCTAATCTTACACTTATTAACCCCTAATCTGCCGCCCCCAGCATCGCCGCCACCTGCATTATATTATTAACCCCTAATCTGCCGCTCCGGACACCGCCGCCACCTACATTATACTTATGAACCCCTAATCTGCTGTCCCCAACATCGCCGACACCTACATTATATTTATTAACCCCAAATCTCCCGTCCTTAACGTCGCCGCCACTATTCTAAATTTATTAACCCCTAAACCTAGGTATAACCCTAGCCCCCCTCTAACTTAAATATAATTTAAATAAATCTAAATAAAATTCATAGCATTAACTAAATTATTCCTATTTAAAATTAAATATTTACCTATAAAATAAACCCTTAGCTAGCTACAATATAACTAATAGTTACATTGTATCTAGCTTAGGGTTTATTTTTATTTTACAGGCAAGTTTGTATTTATTTTAACTAGGTAGAATAGTTACTAAATAGTTATTAACTATTTAATAAACTACCTAGCTAAAATAAAGACAAATTGACCTGTAAAATAAAACCTAACCTAAGTTACACTAACACCTAACACTACACTATAATTCAATTATTTCCCTAAATTAAATACAATTAAATACAATTAAATTAAATTATCTAAAGTACAAAAAAACACTAAATTACAGAAAATAATAAACAAATTACAAGATTTTTAAACTAATTACACCTAATCTAATCCCCCTAACAAAATAAAAAAGTCCCCCCAAAATAAAAAAAGCCCTACCCTACACTAAATTACAAATAGCCCTTAAAAGGGCCTTTTGCGAGGCATTGCCCCAAAGTAATCAGCTCTTTTACCTGTAAAAAAAATTACAAATCCCCCCAACATTAAAACCCACCACCCACACAACCAACCCTACTCTAAAACCCACCCAATACCCCCTTAAAAAAACCTAACACTAACCCCTTGAAGATCGCCTTACCGGGAGAAGTCTTCATCCAACCGGGATGAAGTCCTCAACGAAGCCAGGAGAAGTCTTCATCCAAGCCGGGTGAAGTGGTCCTCCAGACGGGCAGAACTCTTCATCCAGACGGCATCTTCTATCTTCACCCATCCGACGCGGAGCAGGTACATCTTCAAGACATCCAACGCGGAGCACCCTCTTCATCCGACGCCTAACACTGAATGAAGGTTCCTTTAAATGACGTCATCCAAGATGGCGTCCCTTAAATTCCGATTGGCTGATAGAATTCTATCAGCCAATTGGAATTAAGGTAAAAAAAAATCCTATGGGCTGATGCAATCAGCCAATAGGATTAAAGTTCAATCCTCTGCGTCAGATGCTCTGCGTCAGATGTCTTGAAGATGGACCCACTCCACGCCGGATGGATGAAGATAGAAGATGCCGTCTGGATGAAGACTTCTGCCCGTCTGGAGGACCACTTCACCCGGCTTGGATGAAGACTTCTCCCGGTAAGGTGATCTTTAACGGGTTAGTGTTATTTTTTTTTAAGGGGGTATTGGGAGGGTTTTAGAGTAGGGTTGGTTGTGTGGGTGGTGGGTTTTAATGTTAGGGGGGGATTTGTAATTTTTTTTACAGGTAAAAGAGCTGATTACTTTGGGGCAATGCCCTGCAAAGGCCCTTTTAGGGGCTATTTGTAATCTAGTGTAGGGTAGGACTTTTTTTATTTTGGGGGGGCTTTTTTATTTTGTTAGGGGGATTAGATTAGGTGTAATTAGTTTAAAAATCTTGTAATTTGTTTATTATTTTCTGTAATTTAGTGTTTTGTTTTTTTTGTACTTTAGATAATTTAATTGTATTTAATTGTATTTAATTTAGGGAAATAATTTAATCATGGTGTAGTGTTAGGTGTTAGTGTAATTTAGGTTACGTTTTATTTTACAGATCAATTTGTCTTTATTTTAGCTAGGTAGTTTATTAAATAGTTAATAACTATTTAGTAACTATTCTACCTAGTTAAAATAAATACAAACTTGCCTGTAAAATAAAAATAAACCCTAAGATAGCTACAATGTAACTATTAGTTATATTGTAGCTATTTTAGGGTTTATTTTACAGGTAAGTATTTAGTTTTAAATTGGAATAATTTAGTTAATGATTGTAATTTGTATTTAGATTTCTTTTAATTATATTTAAGTTAGGGGGTTAGGGTTAGACTTAGATTTAAGGGTTAATAACTTTAGTATAGTGGCGGCGACGTTGGGGGTGGCAGATTAGGGGTTAATAAATGTAGGTAGGTGTCAGCGATGTTAGGGACGGCAGATTAGGGGTTAATAATATTTAACTAATGTTTGCAAGGCGAGAGTGCAGCGGATTAGGGGTTAATATATTTATTATAGTGGCGGCGATGTCCGGTTCGGCAGATTAGGGGTTAAAAAAATTATTTTAGTGTTTGCGATGTGGTAGGGCCTCGGTTTAGGGGTTAATAAGTAGTTTATGGGTGTTAGTGTACGTTTTAGCACTTTAGTTAAGAGTTTTATGCTACGGCTTTGTAATGTAAAACTCTTAACTACTGACTTTAAAATGCGGTACCAGTCTTGACAGGAGAGGGTGTACTGCTAACTTTTTGGCAGACTCGTAATACCGGAGCTATGCAAGTCCCATTAAAAAAAGAGGATACGCAATTTACGTAAGTGGATTTGCGGTATGGCCAAGTCTGGCCAAAAAAGTGAGCGGTACACCTGTACCTGCAAGACTCGTAATACCAGCGGGCGTTAAAAAGCAGCTTTAGGACACGTAATCTAGGTGTTAGTATTGCAAAAATGCCTATATTTCAAATTGAAATGCATTCATGCACATTTCAATTTTGACCTTTCTATCCCTTTAAGTATGACATAGTTATGTGATTATACCATCTTTGTTTTCACTTTCTTTTTGCAGATTTATCTAACCATTCAATGGCAATTTAACTTTACTGATGGTAACTAATATACCCATATGTTATGGCTGCCTCTCTATTGCAATTTGTATAATATATTATGGCTGCTTCCTTTGTAAAATGCATGGTACATTGGAATTTATGGGCTAGGATAATTGCTTATCTTGTGAGTCTTCTGTGCCTATTTCTAAACAGTATAATACTGTGTTAACCCTGCTGTTAATTGGCAAATACTGAGTCTGGCGATTAATAAACTTGGTCTGCATTTATTATGGCAATCTTTGTGAAAGACTGTTGTCATTTATCTTTGCTATGTTGAGCTCTATTTGCCATATTATAAAATACTGCAACCAGAAATGATGTCCTTCTACCAAATAGATAGATAAATAGATAGATAGATAGATAGATAGATAGATAGATAGATAGATAGGTAATAGATAGGTATTTAACTACCTTGTTACAACGCAACTGATTGGAATTCTGTGTTAATAAAAAAAGTTATTAACCCTTTTGTGACTGGGTTATAAAGTCTACATCGGAACAACTGTTCCGATGTAGACAAATTGAAGTCTCGCGATCGTGCAAACGATCGTGAGATTTCAATTCTGTGATCAGGTCTGGGGGGCACTAGGAATGCCTTCCAGACCGCGTTCAAATCCTGTAAGCGCAGTAGGCTTGAGGACAGCCGTTAGCTATAAGGTTGTGTTACGTCATAACGGCTTTAAAGCCTAGCACCGTTGTGACAGAATACAACGGCATAACGGCGGCAAAAGGTTAAACAAATTAAATTTTAAAGTCACAAATTTACTATTTAATCATTCTTTTTCAAAATGTTCCACCTTTATATATCAATGTTGTTCTAAATGCAAACTATTTATTGGGTTACTTTTAAAAAAAAATACAAATCTTTAAGTAAAAATTCATTTTCGTAAATATAAATCATACAAAAAAAATCATACCTAGGTATCAGTTTCACAATTTATAACTAACTAATTTAATGCATTAAAGCATAATCCTTTATATCAAAAGATCTTTAAGTTTATCAGAAACAAACTTTCAGTCAGGAGGTCTAATCTTTTCACTGGTATATAGTATATTTAATGGAATTTAAGCTTTTCTGAAATATTATGTAATCACATATACATACTCCATAGAATATTTAGGGCCAGCTTACAAGTGGTGTGCTATTGGATATTTAGATTTTTTTGCTTGCATGTTGACTGTACTTAAATTAAACTTTTAAAGCGGACGGGTTAGCGTGCGTTTTACCAGTTGAAAGTAAAAAGTTAGAGCAAGAGCAAACTCCTATGTGCACTAACTTCAGGACTTCTAACATAGACTTCACTGGAGTGTGCTTTCCAAAAAAACTAGCACTTATCACTCTGCAGTAACCCAAAAGTGAGTAAGATCTACAGCACTAATCCCGAAGTATTAAAAAGCGGGCAGGTTAGTGCACGTTTTACAAGTTGAAAGTAAAAAGTTAGCACAAGAGCAAAACCCTAACGGCTAGATTTAGAGTTTTGTCGGTAACGTAGCTAACGCTGGCTTTTTTCTGGCCGCACCTTTTAAATAACTCTGGTATTGAGAGTCCACAGAATGGCTGCGTTAGGCTCCAAAAAAGGAGCGTACAGCATATTTAACGCAACTTCAACTCTCGATACCAGAGTTGCTTATGCCGCGGCCAGCCTCAAAAACGTGCTCGTGCACGATTCCCCCATAGGAAACAATGGGGCTGTTTGAGCTGAAAAAAAAACTAACACCTGCAAAAAAGCCGCGTTCAGCACCGCTATTATAATAAAGTTATTAACCCCTAATCCGCCTCACTCCCACCTCAATAACCCTATAATAAATAGTATTAACACCTAATCTGCCCTCCCTAACATCGCCGACACCTAACTTCAAACATTAACCCCTAATCTGCCGACTGGAGCTCACCGCTATTCTAATAAATGTATTAACCCCTAAAGCTAAGTCTAACCCTAACACTAACACCCCCCTAAGTTAAATATAATTTAAATCTAATGAAATTAATTAACTCTTATTAAATAAATTATTCCTATTTAAAGCTAAATACTTACCTGTAAAATAAATCCTAATATAGCTACAATATAAATTATAATTATATTATAGCTATTTTAGGATTTATATTTATTTTACAGGTAACTTTGTATTTATTTTAACCAGGTACAATAGCTATTAAATGGTTAAGAACTATTTAATAGCTAAAATAGTTAAAATAATTACAAAATTACCTGTAAAATAAATCCTAACCTAAGTTACAATTAAACCTAACACTACATTATCAATAAATTAATTAAATAAAATACCAACAATTACCTACAATTAAACCTAACACTACACTATCAATAAATTATTTAAATACAATATCTACAAATAAATACAATGAAATAAACTAACTAAAGTACAAAAAATAAAAAAGAACTAAGTTACAAAAAATAAAAAAATATTTACAAACATTAGAAAAATATTACAACAATTTTAAACTAATTACACCTACTCTAAGCCCCCTAATAAAATAACAAAGCCCCCCAAAATAAAAAAAATGCCCTACTCTATTCTAAATTACAAAAGTTCAAAGCTCTTTTACCTTACCAGCCCTGAACAGGGCCCTTTGCGGGGCATGCCCCAAAGAATTCAGCTCTTTTGCCTGTAAAAAGAAACATACAATACCCCCCCAACATTACAACCCACCACCCACATACCCCTAATCTAACCCAAACCCCCCTTAAATAAACCTAACACTAAGCCCCTGAATATCTTCCTACCTTATCTTCACCCTGCCAGGTTCACCGATCCGTCCTCGGAAGTCTTGATCCAAGCCTCGGAAGTGTTGATCCAAGCCCAAGCGGGGGGCTGAAGAGTGACGTCCATCCTCGGGCTGAAGTCTGGATCCAAGCGGCAACTGAAGAAATCCATCCTCGGGCTGAAGTCGGAAGTCCATCATCTGGATGAAGTCTTCTATCAAGCCGCATCTTCAATCTTCTTTCTTCTGGAGCGTAGCGGAACCATCTTCTTCCAAGCCGACGCGGAACATCCTCTTCAACCGACGACTAGACGACGAATGATGGTTCCTTTAAATGACGTCATCCAAGATGGCATCCCTCGAATTCTGATTGGCTGATAGGATTCTCTTACTCTAATCAGCCAATCGGATTGAACTTGATTCTGATTGGCTGATTCCATCAGCCAATCAGAATATTCCTACCTTAATTCCGATTGGCTGATAGAATCCTATCAGCCAATCGGAATTTGAGGGACGCAATCTTGGATGACATCCCTTAAAGGAACCGTCAATCATCGGGAAGTCGTCGTCGGAAGAAGATGGGTCCGCGGTGGAGGTCTTCAAGATGGAGCTGGTCCTCATCGGATGAAGATAGAAGATGCCGCTTGGAAGAAGATGGTTGCCGGTCCGGATCTTCTCTTCTTCCCGGATAGGATGAAGACTTTGGAGCCTCTTCTGGACTTCTTCAGCCGTCGGATGATGGATGTCTAGCCCCCCGCTTGGGCTTAGATGAAGATATCGGAGCCAGGATGGATCGGTGTCATACCCGGTTAGGTGAAGACAAGGTAGGAAGATCTTCAGGGGCTTAGTGTTAGGTTTATTTAAGGGGGGTTTGGGTTAGATTAGGGGTATGTGGGTGGTGGGTTGTAATGTTGGGGGAGGGTATTGTATGTGTTTTTTTACAGGAAAAAGAGCTGAATTTCTTGGGGCATGCCCCGCAAAGGGCCCTGTTCAGGGCTGGTAAGGTAAAAGAGCTTTGAACTTTTGTAATGTAGAATAGGGTAGGGCATTTTTTATTTTGGGGGGCTTTGCTATTTTATTAGGGGGCTTAGAGTAGGTGTAATTAGTTTAAAATTGTTGTAATATTTTTCTTATGTTTGTAAATATTTTTTTATTTTTTGTAACTTAGTTCTTTTTTATTTTTTGTGCTTTAGTTAGTTTATTTCATTGTAGTTATTTGTAGGTATTGTATTTAATTAATTTATTGATAGTGTAGTGTTAGGTTTAATTGTAGGTAATTGTAGGTATTTTATTTAATTAATTTATTGATAGTGTAGTGTTAGGTTTAATTGTAACTTAGGTTAGGATTTATTTTACAGGTAATTTTGTAATTATTTTAACTATTTTAACATAGTAACATAGTAACATAGTAGATAAGGTTGAAAAAAGACTGAAGTCCATCGAGTTCAACCTATACAAATCTAAAATACTTACAAAAAGCTCCAGTTAAGCTTAAATAACCCCATTAAAATCTGACCCATTTAATATTAGCAATCATATCCATGAATTTTGTTTATATACAGAAATTTATCCAGACTATTTTTAAATGTATCTATGGTATTGACATTCACTACCTCCTTTGGTAATGAGTTCCACAATTTTATTGCACTTACAGTGAAAAAACGTTTCCGTTGCAGGAGATTAAATCTCCTTTCCTCCAACCTTAAATTATGACCTCTTGTCAGAAACAATTTTCTTGGAATAAACAGAGCTTCTGCCATCTCTGTATATGGGCCTTGAATATATTTATATAAAGTAATAATGTCACCTCTCAAGCGCCTTTTTTCTAAAGAAAACTGACCCAGTTTGGCTAGCCTCTCCTCATAGGTTAATTTCTCCAATCCCCTTATTAGCTTTGTGGCCCTTCTCTGAACTTTTTCTAGTTCTGCAATATCTTTTTTAGCAATTGGTCCCCAGAACTGCACTCCAAACTCAAGGTGAGGTCTTACCAGGGCTTTATATAATGACAGAATTATGCTTTCCTCCCTTGAATCAATGCCTCTTTTAATACATGCTAGTATCTTATTAGCCTTTGAAGCCGCTGCCCTGCATTGTGCACCCATCTTTAGTTTGTTATCTATTACTACTCCCAAATCCCTTTCCTCCTGTGTTTGGCTAAGTCTTGTCCCATTTAAAAAATACGTAGCCTGCTTATTTTTACTTCCAAAATGTAGAACCTTGCATTTTTCCGTATTAAATCTCATTTTCCATTCACTTGCCCATAGTTCTAATTTTAGCAAATCCCTTTGTAAAGAGAGTTTGTCCTGCTCTGACCTTATGACCTTACTTAATTTAGTATCATCTGCAAAAATAGAGATGTCACTATTTAAATCTTGCTCCAAGTCATTTATAAAAATATTAAAAAGAACAGGGCCCAGTACTGATCCCTGGGGGACGCCACTGATTACTTTTGTCCAATCTGAGTATGATCCATTTACTACTACTCGTTGCTCCCTATCTTTTATCCAGTTATTTATCCATGAGCTAACATTTTCAGCTATTCCCAGTCCCTTAATTTTGTGCATTAATCTCTCATGTGGCACTGTATCAAATGCCTTTGCAAAATCTAAGTATATCACATCAACTGATTCCCCTTTATCTATATTTTTACTTACTTCCTCGTAGAATCTAATTAGATTAGTTTGACATGATCTATTTCTCCTAAAGCCATGCTGATTAGAACTCATAATCTTGTTTACACGAATATGCTCATCAATATAATCCCTTATAATCCCTTCAAATATCTTCCCCACTATTGATGTCAGACTAACTGGTCTATAGCTTCCTGGATCATCCCTGCTTCCCTTTTTGAAGAGTGGCACCACATCAGCTTTACGCCAATCCTGGGGTACCATGCCTGAGGATAATGAGTCTTGAAAAATTAAGAGTAAAGGTTTGTCAATAACAGTGCTAAGTTCCCTTAACACCCTTGGGTGTATTCCATCTGGGCCTGGAGTTTTATTTACCTTAATATTTTCCAGTTTTTTCCTGATATCCTCTAAACAAAACCCAGTTAGTGGTATGGACTGGCATGTTCTATTCTGTTCCAAAGTATGATTCAATGGTTCCTCTCTTGTGTATACTGAAGAAAAAAACTGGTTTAGTACCTCAGCCTTCTCCCTGTCATTATTTATCATGCTACCCTCCACGCATTTTAATGTACCTATATTATCCTTCTTAGATTTGTTGCTATTTATGTACTTAAAGAACCTTTTAGGGTTAGACTTAGAATCCTTGGCAATTAATTTTTCATTTTCAATTTTGGCTAATTTGATTGCTTTTTTGCATGCTTTGTTACATTCCTTATAAATATTGTATGCTGAGTCTGTACTATTTTCTTTTAATAATTTAAATGCCCTACGTTTTTTCCTAATTTCTCTTAACACATTTTTATTTAGCCATAACGGCTTTGTTTTTTTATTTTTATTTTTATAACCATATGTTATGTGTTGATATGTATATTTATTTAACACATTTTTAAATATTATCCATTTATTCTCTGTATTTTTATTAGAAAATTCATTGTCCCAATTTATATTATTTAATGATTTCCTTAAAGGGACAGTCTAGTCCAAAATAAACTTTCATGATTCAGATAGGGCATGTAATTTTAAACAATTTTCCAATTTACTTTTATCACCAAATTTGCTTTATTCTCTTGGTATTCTTAGTTGAAAGCTTAACCTAGGAGGTTGCTATGTTAATTTCTTAGACCTTGAAGGCCACCTCTTTTCAGAATGCATTTTAACAGTTTTTTACCACTAGAGGGTGTTAGTTCATGTTTTTGATATAGATAACACTGTGCTCATGCACGTGAAGTTATCTGGGAGCAGGCACTGATTGGCTAAACTGCAAGTCTGTCAAAAGAACTGAAACAAAGGGGCAGTTTGCAGAGGCTTAGATACAAGATAATCACAGAGGTTAAAAGTATATTACTATAACTGTGTTGGTTGTGCAAAACTGGGGAATGGGTAATAAAGGGATTATCTATCTTTTAAAACAATAAAAATTCTGGTGTAGACTGTCCCTTTAAATCGTTGAATTTTGCTTTCTTGAAATTAAAAGTCTTAGTTAAGCCTTAAAAACACTGCATTTGAAAATAGATTTCAAATGTGACCATGTTTTTTTTTTTATTTTTATTATTTTTGGTCAACAAGTGGTACAGTGAGAAGAAATCAAAAGTACACCACGCAGGGTGTCATAACGTAGAGTAACATAGAGCTGATAAAAATTGCATAATGCGGCAATACATGTTTATACAGATATATAAATACAACAGTATACAATGTACGTAATATAGTGAGATCAGCACCTGTTTCCAGCGCCTCATAAAAATGCTCTAGCATCATTACTCTCTGGTACCACACTGTTGGAATTTTTTATTTATTCAAACCTAGAAACTAACGAAGCTTATGGAAAGGGCCAAAGTCTATATCTCCAGTGTCCATATTTGGTTATGTGCTTCGTTCCACATAACACCTTTCCAAACGCTCCGAGCCCTTAATAACTATCCACATTTAACACGCTAACATTTAACAATTAACCATTAACTTTGATAGTTGATCACAGACCTGGTGCGGCAAGGGGGGGGCGGGGGAGAGCCAGGAACCTGGGGTGAGGGAGGAAGAGAGGGTGGGGGGGATAGAGAAAAAAAAAAAAATTCTGATTCAGAACAGCATTACCTCTAGAGAGTCGTCGCCCACCGTGTTTTGCCTCCCCTCTCTTAGATTCATTTGTAACATTGTCTCCAAATGGGCAAAAGGTTTCAAAATCTGATTCTGTATGAGTGGATCTAATGTGTCTATGTGTATTTTCCACTTCTGAAGAAAGGGGCGCAGTCTACGTGTTGTGTCTAACCTAACGTCACACTGCTCGACGAAAAGCTGTTTGAGTAGTAGATGTTTTAGTTGTGCTATTGTCGGGGCTTGTCTGTTGATCCATCTTTTGAGGATACATTGTCTAGCCAGTAGTGTGCATAGTGAAAGGAACCTGTGTGACTTCTTATGAGTATCATCCCATCTTAACAGAAATATTTCCGCTTCAGCAAGTGTTATCTCTATCTGATATGAACTCTTTAGCCAATATTGACATTGGCTCCAGAATCTCCTAATCTTTGGGCAGGCATAGAAATAGTGGTGAAATGATGGCGCTGCTAACCCGCACTTAATGCAGCGGTTAGGGATCCGCCGATCCCACTTTGAGAGTCTGTGTGGTGTGATATAATCCATGTGTAAGATTCTAATCTGCGTTTCCCTTTGCGATATCGCTAGTGTAGCTTGCCTGGTGTGTTCTAAGCTTTCTTTTATGTCTTGTACTGTCAAGTCCAGTAAGCAGTTGTCTCTGTACCTTGACATCATATTTGCCAAGATCAGAGGTTCTTTCTGCTGTAAGAGGCGTGTGTATATATGAGAGAGCGAAAATAATCCCACTCGGAATAATGTCTGCGTAATTGCAAAAGGCGGTGATCCCCAAAACTCAGCATTGGAGGTTTGTAATGAACCCACATAATGCCTAAGCTGCAAATAAGCATAAAAGTGCCTATTCGAAAGTTGAAACTTGGTTTTTAGTTCCTGAAATGATCGCACTGTGTGTTGTAGGGGGTCTAATACATCCCCAATTACCTTTAGGCCAGCTTTTTTCCAATCTCGGAAGGGTTCCTGATCCAATCCAGCCGGAAAGTCTGGGTTCCCCACTATGGGGATGAATTTGGGGGGGGGAGAATCAATCTTCAAATATTTATGTATCTTGTGCCAAGCCCTTAATGGGTCTTTGTATGTTATGTTAGCAAGAATTTCCTCTGGGAGTGTCTGTCCACTTCCATATGGAAGGTACGCCAACGAAGTTGGCGCGACCACTGCCTCCTCAAGCTTGTCATCTCCGAAGTGACCTGTGCCCATTTGCCAGTCCAATACTAGTCTAGCCAGAGCTGCCCAGTTATATAGTTTTAAGTTCGGGAGGCCTAGCCCCCCTGCCGAGTATGGGAGCTGAAGTTTTTCCAACGCTATTCTCGGTTTGCCCTTTTTCCATATAAATTGAGATATTGCCCTGGTAAGTACCCGTAAATCCGTTTGAGTCAATAGAAATGGTAACATGAGCATTGGGTAAAGTATTTTGGGTAATATTGTCATTTTGACTAAATTGACCCGGCCCGACAGTCCCAATGGGAAGTTGAGCCAGTTGGGTAGCTGAGAGGATAACTGAATGCATTTTTCCGTGATATTCAATCTGTAAATTTGCGAGGGGTCTCTATGTAGGTGTATGCCTAAATATGTTAAGCCTTCAGTCGCCTCCACAAACGGGAAGCTATGCTTTTAGAGTGGGTGTCTGCAAAGCCACAATATCTCGGACTTCGAGGTATTAATCTTATACCCAGAGAAGCCTCCAAATTCCTTTATTATTTGGAGTATGATGGGGACGTGAGTTTGGGGGGATTCCACGAACAGTAACATGTCATCCGCGTATAGTGCTATATGAAGAGGGATGTCTTTGATCACGATACCTGGAAAAACCTGTCTGAGCCTTATGGCTAGTGGTTCCAACGCCAGATTAAATATCAGTGGGGACAGGGGACACCCCTGTCTGGTGCCCCTTTGTAATTGGAAGTCGCTGGAAAAGAGACCATTAACAAGGATCCTAGCTACCGGCGAGTCATAAATTTTCCCAAGCGCATCCAAAAACGGGCCCTCAAACCCAAATCTGTGTAATGTGTCTATCAGATGGGGCCACTCCACTCTGTCGAAGGCCTTCTCTGCGTCCAGGGACAGCAGGAAGGCCTCCGGGCGGGTCTCCTCAGCATCGCATCTCCCCGACCTCCAGTAATGGTCTATAACCTGTAGCACTCTGCAGAGATTTACCACCGATGTGCGTTTATATATGAAGCCCGTCTGGTCCGGGTGGATCAGATCTGGCAGTATGGTCTTAAGCCTGTTTGCCATGATTTTTGTGAACAGCTTATAGTCCACATTCAAGAGCGAGATGGGTCTATAAGATTCTGGCAATGAATGACCCTTGCCGGGTTTGGGTATAAGCGTGATGTGGGCTGCCGTGAAATTCTTAGAGGGGCGCGCGTCTGTGAGAAGGAACGAGTTAAATAACTTAGTAAGTGTAATAGTCACCTGTGGATGTAAAACTTTATAAAACTCGGGGGGCAGCCCATCCGGGCCAGGTGCTTTGCCCCCAGGTAGGTCTCTTATGGTGCTAGACAATTCGTCTTGCGTAATCGGGGCATTCATTTTATCTAATTGGTCTGAAGTAATCTGTGGTAGTCTTATCGAGGCCCAGAATTGAGCCAATTTGTCGCCCGGTGTCGGGGTTTGTTTAGTATATAACTGTGAGTAGTATTGTTCAAAGCATCGCACTATGTCTTCAGACTTAGTGTGTGATCTATCTTTCCAGCGTAGAGCTGCAATTTTAACTTTCGCTGTTTGCACCTTAGTCAACGTAGCCAATAATTTGCCCGCCCGTCCCCCAAACCTGTAGAATTTACCCGCGGTTTTCAATAATCCTGATGCGGTTTGTTGTTTTATGAAGGATTCTAGTTCATTTTTTGCGGCTATATATTGGTCATACTGTATTTTCGAGTTAGACTGGAGGTATGAGTGATAAGTCTGTCCTAGCTGCTTTTGTAATGTTCTGTGTCTGTGTTGGGTTTTATATTTTACTTGTGCAGCATATGAGATGATATTCCCTGCCAATACTGTCTTGGCTGCCTCCCAGAATAGTTTTACATTATCTATGTGAGCGGCATTATCTGTCACATAGTCTGTCCATGAATGTTGTAGGAATTTAATGAAAGTTTCAGATTTTGTTAGGTATGTGGGAAACCGGAGTGTATTTCTGTTTGTGTAGCGTTCTGTAGAACCCAGTGTCAGCTCTACTGGCGCATGGTCTGAAATTAATATCTCATGTATTTTGCAGTCTTGCACCTGTTCAGCTAACTTATTGTCAACTAACAGTATATCTATTCGTGATAGGGTGTGTTTGGCTTTCGAAAGACATGTATATTCCTTACCTTCCGGATTGTACAATCTCCAAATATCACAGGTATTGATATCTGATTCAAACATTTTAAATATTTTCGATTCATATTTTGCTTTATAGTTTTTTTGGGGATCTCTAACTCTAAGAGTCTCTAACCATTGCCTGTCTAGAGTGTGTGTAGGGGAGATATTAAAATCCCCCCCCACTATCAGCTTGGATCCTATATACGGTGCTAGATTTTTGATTAGTTCTTTCCAAAATCCTAAATCTCTGTGGTTGGGTGCATATAAGTTACAGAATACATAGTCTATAGAGTCTACTGTCGCTTCCACTATCATGTATCTATCGCTAGAATCTAAATAGGTGTGTTTAATATCGACCTTCACTCTTTTCCCAAATGCTATAGCTAATCCTCTACTGGCCCTAGTGTGCGACAAAAAGACCACATGTCCTATCCATTCCCTTTGTAATTTTTGGTGCTCTATGTCTAGTAAATGTGTCTCTTGAAGCATTGCGACATCGGTGTTTATTTTCCTAAGGTGGTTAAGGACTGCCTTGCGTTTAATTGGTGTGTTGAGGCCTCCCACGTTCCATGTTACTATTCTAAGTGGCATACGTGCAAGTGTGTAGTATGCAGTGTGCAAGAAGAATTAGGAAAAAAAAAAAAAAAAAAAAAAAAAAAAAAAGAGAAGAAGGGGGGGAGGGGGTGGGGCACTCGGGAGTAAGGAGGGGCGAGGGCAAAGGAAGGTCGGAGGGTTCAAACTCTTATCAAACAGTGTGAAAAACAGGTTGACAGAACCTCTCATAATACAAACATCGCTATACCACATTTGATTGAGTGATGCAAAAACTCTTCTCTGTCTGAACCTTGTGGTGACTTTCAGTATTGGACTGTCTTTCCTGTATGTTATACTGACTGTAGCTTTGACAGAGCTGGGGAATCTATGTAAGCCCTGGAGTTTTAGCTGTAATGATATGTTCAAGCTTCCCTTCAACTGGGCCATTAAGAGGTGTAGATGTGTTGTCCCTCCGCTTGCTATGTGCTTTGCTTTCCTTGGTGTCATCTTTCCTTTCAGTATCTGTCTCATAGCTGTTTCCCTGCCAGAATAGGTAGGTGAAAGTTTGTTTCCGTTAGTTATACAGAGGGTCTGTGTCTGTTTAAAAACTGTGTAGCCTAGGATATTAGTGATGTTGGGATGCTTAGGATTTCCCCATCTCTGCCGACCAAGGATGTCTAGATTCCCCGGCCGGTATCTCCCCCACCTCCCCCAACCCCGCTGTGTGTCCTTCTTAGTCAGCTTTAAAATTGTGTTTTCCAGTTGGTTCCCCCCGCCTAAGTAAGAAAGGTCTCTGTGTATGTGGTTTCCTGTCAGTAAACATTCAGAATTGCATAAAAAACATAAAATGGCATATCTAAACATTAATATAAACATATTAACCCAGCTTGTAGTAGTCATTTTGCTCTTCACAACAGCAGTTAAATATAGCTGCCATGTTCTTAGAGAACAATTGAAAACATTGCAACCAATAATTATTAAAAATATGATCGGTGAAAAACATAACATATAACTGTGATACATTACAAAGTGGAACAACTTTACCCTGGGGGTCTGGGATAATCCCCCTCTATACCAGTCCACCTTCGTGGCCCAAAGGCCTCCATCTTCCCAGCAACCATGACTTAACCAGTCCTGTATAGCCATTCAAAAAAACTTTAGTGATTTTCGTAAAGCTGTCAACTGCTCCTAGAGCAGGGAGAGTAGTAGTAAGCTGTGATGTCATCTTCCTTCTGAGTGTTGACCCTGTTCTGTAGCTAGATAACTCTTCAGAGCTTGTGGTGAGTGGAAGAATTTGACTCCATGCGATGTTTGCAATCTCAGTTTAGCCGGGAACAGTAAGGCTACCTGTCTCCCTTGCTCGTGAAGCTGAGAGCACAGTGGAGCAAACTCTTTTCTCTGCTTGGTTACCTCCATGGAGTAATCTTGAAATAGAAGAAGTTTTGAATCTTCATAAAGAATTTCTTTGCGGGCCCTATAGGCCCTTAGGATTTTGATTTTCTCCTGGAAATTTAGGCATTTAAATATAACCTGTCTGGGTTTGTCTTTGGCTTGATCTAGGCCTCTCTCCGGGCCTATGCGGTGCGCTCTCTCTACATCTATTGGCAATATATCAAGGAGCTTAGGAAAGGTTAACGCCATAAATTCTAAGAGGTCTTTACCTTTGATGCGTTCTGGGACCCCAACTAGCCGTAGGTTGTTGCGCCTACTCCTGTTCTCCAAGTCATCAACACGCTCCTGAAGCAGTTGTGATTTCTTTACTAGTTGTTTAATTGTTGCATCCGCTGTCACTTGTCTGTCTTCTACATCTGAGATGCGAGTTTCAGCTGCATTTATTCTGGAGGCAAATTGACGTACCTCGCATGTAAGTGTATCAACTCCCGTTTGCAGGGAGTCCATTTTGGGGAGGAAGAATGACTTTAATTCCTGCAGCAAAGCATTATGATCTAGTCCTGTGGGCGCCCCCTGATCCAATGTATCTGACATTTCTGCATGGATCTCTGCAGGGTGTTTTAGCTGTTTTTTATTTTCGGCGTTCTTTGTCCTGTGTGACATGTCTGTGACTGCAGGCGTGGAGAGTTTGTGAAAAAATTTATCAACTTTCATCGAAATTTAGGGTTTTATTAACACTTTGGTGTGTCTCTGTGCGTGTTTAGTTGCACACTGCGTTGTGCGTTGCGTTGTGGAGGCTATGGGGACAGTTAGCTGATTAAACGGCTTTGTTCTTTCTCTTTTCTTTTCTAAAGAGGTGGGGAGAGACCAAGCTGTTAAGAAGTAGGAGAGGAAAGTTATTTACTCTTAAGACTGTAATATCTTTTAATTCCCCCCTAAAGGCAGGATTTAATGTCCCTTTAATATAAGTTTTCCTTTATCCTCCACCTTCAGCGCTCCCAATAAAATGTGGTTTGTCGCCTTGGTGGCGATTTGTCTGCTCTTGGTGTAGGGGAACAGTGGCGTGTGAATTTCTCTGCCACCAGCAATAAGCGTCTGCCACGTGGGTGCCGTTGTCTCAAGCCACTCTGAGTGTGTTGCGGTGCGGTTTTAAAACATTAAAAGTCTCTGCGTCTATTTTCCTTTTTTCTCTGATATGTTCACTCTTGTGTTAGTTTCCCAGCTCTTTTTAATTATCCCCCACTCTCTTTGGATAGCTCCGTGGAGGTTGTGTAAGCCTTTCTTCCAGGCCTCCCCCCTGAAAACTCTCCCCACTGATCAAAGTTCACTTCTATGTATGGAGTGTCTCCTGCTCTATCACTGAGGCTGATTTATAGTATAAGTCCCCTTTATAGGTCTAGCTCGTGATTACCTGAGCAGTATGAGGGTAAGCCTGCAGGCGTAGTTAATACTCTGTGTCCCGGAGTGATCCCAGTATGATGGGGGTAGAGCCAATATGGCGGTGCGCGTAAGTGTGGCGCTTTATCTTTTCCAGGTCTCCCGGTCGCTAGATCCGATGTAGCGATCTGCACACTGGTGATACAGGTCGGCGAAGCTTCTTGCTACCCGACAATGTTTGAAAGTGTGGGGCTAGGCAGGTATTAGAGGTTTGTTAGGCTAAACCGTAACTTCAGTTTACGGAGCTCTGTTGAGATGCGACTGCCTGGTGAGCCCGCCTACCGGAAGTCCCAAATGTGACCATGTTATGATCACTGTTACCCAAATGTTCTTTAACTTCTATGTTTGATATTATATCTGTATTGTTTGATAGCACTAAATCCAATATAGCTTTACTCCTAGTTGGCTCCTCTATTAATTGTGACAAGAAGTTATCCCTGAGAACATTTAAAAATCTATCCCCCTTAGCTGAATTACTAGTTTCATTGGCCCAGTTTATATCAGGGTAGTTAAAATCTCCCATAATTACAGCACTGTTATTAGCAGCCTTACCTATTTGGATAAGTAGTTGAGTTTCCTCCTGGTCACTAATGTTGGGAGGCTTGTAGCATGTTCCTAGTAATATTTTTTTTTTCTTTTTTTTTTTTAGGATTTTTCCCCCCACTCTTTATTTCAACCCACAGGGTCTCTACATTGTCACTTGTATCATAAATATCTTCCCTTATTGTAGGTTTAAGGTTAGGTTTAATATACATGCAGATTCCTCCACCCCTTTTATTATTCCTGTCCCTCCTAAATAATGTATACCCCTCTAAGTTAACTGCCCAGTCATGTGAATCATCCCACCAAGTTTCAGTTATACTGATAACGTCATAGTCCTCTTCTGCAACTAAGAGCATCAGCTCCCCCATTTTACCTGTCATGCTTCTTGCATTTGTTGTCATACATTTAATTTTCATGTGCTTTCTGCTGCTACTTGGTGTGCTTTCCTCTATATTTTCTAATGTGACATTTCTTAAGTCATCCCTTCCTTGAGATATTAAGGGATTGTCATATTCACAGACTGATCTCTCTGTTCTATTTTGTTCTAACTGACCCTCCCCCCTTTGCCTAGTTTAAAAGGTTCTCTAAACGTGCTACCATCCTTTCCCCCAACACACCTGCACCCATGTCATTCAGGTGCAATCCATCCTTACTGTACAAATTGTACCCTAGTGAAAAATCAGCCCAGTGTTCTAAAAAGTCAAACCCCTCATTTTTACACCATGTTTTTAGCCATGAATTAACAGACCTTAACTCCTTCTGCCTTACTGAATTAGCACACGGCACTGGTAATATCTCAGAAAATATGACTTTGGAGGTCCTTGCTTTAAGCTTGCTATCTTAACTATTTAATAGCTATTGTACCTGGTTAAAATAAATACAAAGTTACCTGTAAAATAAATATAAATCCTAAAATAGCTATAATATAATTATGATTTATATTGTAGCTATATTAGGGTATATTTTACAGGTAAGTATTTAGTTTTAAATAGGAATAGTTTATTTAATAAGAGTTAATTTATTTCGTTAGATTTAAATTATATTTAACTTAGGGGGGTGTTAGTGTTAGGGTTAGACTTAGCTTTAGGGGTTAATACATTTATTAGAATAGCGGCGAGATTCGGTCGGCAAATTAGGGGTTAATAATTGAAGTTAGGTGTCGGCGATGTTAGGGAGGGCAGATTAGGGGTTAATAAATATAATATAGGGGTCGGCGGTGTTAGGGGCAGCAGATTAGGGGTACATAGCTATAATGTAGGTGGCAGCTCTTTGCGGTCGGCAGATTAGGGGTTAATTATTGTAGGTAGGTGGCGGCGACGTTGTGGGGGGCAGGTTAGGGGTTAATAAATATAATATAGGGGTCGGCGATGTTAGGGCAGCAGATTAGGGGTACATAGCTATAATGTAGCTGGCGGCGGCGTGCGGACGGCAGATTAGGGGTTAATAAGTGTAGGTAGCTGGCGGCAACGTTGTGGGGGGCAGATTAGGGGTTAATAAATATAATATAGGGGTCGGCGGTGTTAGGGGCAGCAGATTAGGGGTACATAAGGATAACGTAGGTGGCGGTCGGCAGATTAGGGGTTAAAAAAATTTAATTGAGTGTCGGCGATGTGAGGGGGCCTCGGTTTAGGGGTACATAGGTAGTTTATGGGTGTTAGTGTACTTTAGAGCACAGTAGTTAAGAGCTTTATAAACCGGCGTTAGCCCAGAAAGCTCTTAACTACTGACTTTTTTCTGCGGCTGGAGTTTTGTTGTTAGAATTCTAACGCTCACTTTAGCCACAACTCTAAATACCGGAGTTAGAAAGATCCCATTGAAAAGATAGGATACGCAATTGACGTAAGGGGATCTGCGGTATGGAAAAGTCACGGCTGAAAAGTGAGCGTTAGACCCTTTTTTGACTGAATCCAAATACCGGCGGTAGCCTAAAACCAGCGTTAGGAGCCTCTAACGCTGGTTTTCACGGCTACCACCAAACTCCAAATCTAGGCCAAAGTGCGCTAACTTCAGGACTTGGGATATCAAAAGCTTGTTAACGTCTGACCATAGACTTCAATGGAGCGTGCTTTCCACAAAAAAAAACCCCGAAACTGTGTAAGACCTACATCTCTAACCTCAAAGATAGTTATAAATATTTTTCATTTTCTTCACATAGAGAATAAAAAAATGAATTTAAAAAAATAATACTATATATATGATATTTTTTTTTATAAAATGTATATCTATACCTATATATCTATATGAATATATATATATATATATATATATATATATATATATATATATATACAGATTTATACATATAAATATATGTTTTTTAAATGCTAAGAACATTTTCTTCTAAGTGCAAAACATTGGAATGTAAAATATTTACATTAAATACATAGTAAGACACATCATAAAATATCAAAATTGATTAAAAATCCAAATTGTTTATATATATATACATGTGTGTGTGTGTGTATATATTGTGACCTGGGATCTTGGAAACACACAGTCCTCAAAGCTGGAAACACCACACAAGGTTGTAGCTTTATAAAATACAGTCTGTTTATTATCAGGTCTGGCAAAAACAGGCAAAATAAACATAAACAAAACAAAAGAGGCTTGTTCCACTGAGCACTTACTAACAAGTACAACTGTCTGCACTAAGTAGCTTTTCACAAAAGTAATATTGCACAGACCTTTCAAACTTTGTCCTTTAGATATAATTCCTCTCAGTCTCTCAGGAGAGTGTTTGCAGTTTTCCTTTACTGCTGGCAAAAATCTACCTCTCAAACCCTGACTGGGGATTTTATTAGCACCTGCTGTCAATTACCATATGCAGGTGAGTAGTTAGCTGAGTCAGACAGAATTCCTGGACTGGTCATTTTGACATAATGTGCTACCTGCAAACTGCGGGGTGGAGCACTGGCCCACCCTACTCTCCAAATACTCCACCCCAGGGACCCAGAAATAAATCACATATTTTCTCTATGTGGCAAACAAACATAACAATTCTCCCTGGGGTTGTCAGACCATACCCCGCACTGCAGCACTTTTGAGGGAATATAGACACCTTCCATTACTATGCCTTGGGTTCTGTCACACATCCTCCCCGCCAGCTCAGACCTAGTGGGGTGAGCGACCATGGCCAAAAGCGTATGCATACGTGAAAGGCCATCAGCATTACCCTGTTTACTTCCTGCCCTGTGTTCTACTGAGAAGAGATAGGGTTGCAAACTAAGGAACCAGCGTGTAACTCTACTATTATTATCCTTATTTTGACTCATCCATTTGAGAGGTGCATGATCAGTAACTAGTCTAAATTTTCTGCCCAACAAATAATATTTGAGAGTTTCAACAGCCCATTTAATTGCTAGACACTCCTTTTCAACAATCGAATAGTTCTTTTCTCTAGGTTGAAGTTTACGGCTCAGGTATAGTATTGGGTGCTCTTCACTTTGACTTTACTGGGAAAGCACTGCTCCAAGCCCTACATCAGAGGCATCCATCTGTAAAACAAACTCCTTTGAAAAATCAGGGGTGACTAACACTGGTTGTCTACAGATGGCTTCCTTGAGATTTTGAAATGCCTATTCAGCTTCAGAGGACCATTTCACTATTACTGGAGCTTTTGCTTTAGTGAGGTCAGTTAAAGGACCTGCTATAGTAGCAAAGTTGGAGATAAACCTTCTGTAGTAGCCAACAAGCCCAAGAAATGTTCTGACCTGTTTCTTCGTCATAGGTCGTGGCCAATTCCTTATGGCTTCAACTTTAGCAAGTTGTGGCTTTACTATTCCTCTTCCAATGGAATAGCCAAGATACTTGGCCTCCTCCAAGCCAATGGTACATTTACTCGGATTTGCTGTCAGACCGGCATTTCTTATGGAATTAAGGACAGCTTGCACTTTTGGCAAGTGAGACTCCCAATCTTCGCTATGTATGACCACGTCATCTAAGTAAGCTGCAGCATAATGAGCATGTGGCCTTAAGATCCGGTCCATCATTCTTTGAAATGTTGCTGGAGCACCATGTAGGCCAAAAGGTAACACCTTATATTGGAAGAGCCCATCTGGAGTAGAGAAGGCAGTCTTTTCCTTTGCCCGTCCTGTAAGCGGCACTTGCCAATAACCCTTGGTCAAATCCAATGTGGTAAGGTACCTGGCTCTCCCGAGTCTCTCCACAAGTTCATCAACCCTTGGCATGGGGTATGCATCAAACTTGGATATTGCATTCAGCTTCCGGTAATCATTACAAATCCTGATTGTGCCATCAGGCTTTGGTACAAGCACAATTGGGCTACTCCAGTCACTTTGGGATTCTTCAATTACCCCAAGGTCCAGCATTTTCTTTACTTCCAATTTGATTGCTTCCCTCCGGGCTTCAGGTATTCTATATGGCTTTAGATTTATCCTTTTTCCCGGTTCAGTGACAATGTCATGCTCTATTATCGTAGTTCTTCCTGGGACTGAGGAGAAAACATCTTTATTTAATCTGATGAAGTCTGTTACCTCCCTCTTCTGGTGGATAGTCAGGGTTTCTGAGATATTGACTACGGGTTCATGCTCCTCCATTGTAGGGAGGTCTACTGTTTTTATAGCCACAAGTGTTTCTCTTTCTTTCCACGGTTTAAGTAAATTCACATGGTAAATCTGTACCTCCTTTCGCCTCCCAGGCTGTCTTACTTTGTAATTTACTTCCCCCACTCTGTCAATGACTTCATATGGCCCATGCCATGTTGCCAAAAATTTGTTCTCTACAGTGGGAACCAGGACTAGTACTCTGTCTCCTGGATTAAACACACGAACCCTGGCATTTCTATTATAGCTCTTCTGCTGGTTCTGTTGGGCATTTTCCATGTGTTCTCTAACTATGGGCATAATGGCTGTCATCCGATCCTGCATCTGAGATATATGTTCAATCACACTTCTGTGAGGGGTTGACTCCTGTTCCCAAGTCTCCTTAGCTATGTCTAGCAACCCTCTGGGGTGTCTTCCATACAAAAGTTCAAAGGGCGAAAACCCAGTAGAAGCTTGAGGGACCTCTCGGATGGAAAACATTAAATAAGGCAAAAGGAAATCCCAGTTTTTTCCATCTTTATCAATTACTTTTTTGAGCATAGCCTTTAGTGTTTTATTAAATCGCTCTACCAGACCATCTGTTTGTGGGTGATATACGGATGTTTTCAGATGATTTATATGAAGAAGATTACACAACTCCTTTGTAATTCTCGACATAAATGGAGTGCCTTGGTCTGTTAATATTTCTTTGGGAATCCCAACACGGCTGAACATTAACATTAACTCCTTAGCAATTGATTTTGCTGAAGTAGTACGCATGGGTATTGCCTCAGGGTAACGTGTAGCATAGTCTACTATTACCAATATATACTGGTGCCCCCTTGCAGACTTTACAAGAGGACCCACAAAATCCATACCAATGTGTTCAAATGGGACCTCAATTATGGGTAAGGGCACCAAGGGGCTACGGTATGCTGAAAGAGGGGCAGTTAATTGGCATTCAGGACAAGAAGAACAATAATTTGTGATAGATGCCATTACACCTGGCCAATAAAACCTCCTAAGAATTCTCTCTCTGGTTTTTTCAATCCCCAAGTGCCCCCCAAGTATGTGGCTATGTGCCAGATTTAATACAGTGTGTCGATATGCCTGGGGTACTAACAGCTGTTTGACAGACTCTTTTTTCCCAACTCTGTACAATAAATCATTTTCCACTTCAAAGTATGGATAGGTGAGTGCTTTATCAGTATTAATGGGGGTGCCATTTCTTACGGAAATTTAGTTTCTAGCCGCAGCTAAAGTTGGATCCTCCCATTGTGCAGCCCTAAAGTTACTTGGGCTAACCTCTAGGTCAGTTATTTCTACATCAGGTTCAGATATATTAGATTGACCTGTATTATTCTGTTCAGTATTACCTCCAACTAGGGTTTCTATAGGGGTTGAGTGTTTCCCTCTAGCAGGAGTTATTTTGTCTAAGTCATCCCCCAATAAATCAGAAAAGGGAAAGTCACAAACAGCGCCCTCTACTGAATCCGGTGAATTTTCCTCAGCAGCATCCCATAGATTCAAAAAATGGGGAAAATCTCTGCCTATTATCATTTCATGGACTAATTTATCCACTAAACCAACTCTATGATTTATAGGGTCATTTTGAGTTTCAATAAGTACTTTAGCAGTTGGATACTTGTGTATGTCCCCATGGACACAAGCAATATCTAGGTTCTGGTAATTAGCAATAGGAGTATTTCTCAACAGACCCCTGTCTATGAGCGTAACCATGCTACCAGAGTCCAGCAAAGCTTTAATTTCATTTCCCTCCACCCTTACAGTGCACCAAGGGTGGCCATTTAAACAATCATTTTTGGTAATTACATATACTGAGCGAGAGTACAATGAATAATTGTCTCTCATATTGCCAACATTACATTCCATAGCAAAATCATTCTCAGGGCAGTCCTTTGCAAAATGTCCATACTCTTTACATTGAAAACATTTAATATTAGCATTAGACAACATCTTTGAGGCTATTGTGGACCCTTCCTGCCTCACAAAACTCTTGTCCCTTGCTGTAATGTCTCTCGGGTTGTAAAAACCCATCTGCTCCTCCCGATACCCCCTTTTCCCCGGAACAGTCTTACCCAATTTACTGGGACTCTGGATCTTCGGGGTTCTAGGTCTTTCCTGGTTGGGGATTTGTAGAAACTCTCCGGCAGTCAAATAGCGTTCCACCAGGGCAACTAGACCGTCAGCAGTTTTAGGTTCACTCTGGCTGACCCACCGCCGCAGGGAAACAGGCAATCCTCGCAGGAACCGGTCCATCATGAGCTGTTCCACAATGTGACTAGCTGAGTTGACCTCTGGCTGTAGCCATTTCCTGGCAAGATGTATCAAGTCAAACATCTGTGACCGAACGGCTTTGTCTTGACTGTAAGTCCAGGAGTGAAATCGCTGGGCCCTTACTGCTGTCATTACTCCCAGGCGGGCCAAGATTTCTGTTTTTAGCTTTTTATAGTCACTGGCCTGCTCAGGCTCCAAATCATAATATGCCTTCTGAGATTCTCCACTCAGAAATGGCGCAAGGAGACTTGCCCATTCAGATGCAGGCCACCCTTCTCTTTCGGCTGTCCTTTCAAAAGCCATCAGGTAAGCCTCCACATCATCTGTAGCCACCATCTTTTGCAAATAGTTACTCAAATGAATGTATATCTATCAGCGCCACAATAATACCATACAAGCTATATCTGATATAGGCGGAGTCTCCCAACCAGACTCCAAAAGTTAAGAGTAAAAAGAAATGCCAAGATACAGCGCTTCACTACCCTCAGATGAGGGTTGGGTTGCTAAAGATGGTGTCCACGACTAGGAATGTGAATATATAATATTGTGTTACACAAAGAATATATATAAAACCATGTGAAAAAGTACTTAAAAGGTAAAAGATTAAAAACAAAATATATATATATAGGATGTGATATTAAAATGTATTAAACAAACATTTTATTAACATAAACTGACAGTTAAAAATACAGTTAAAAATAGATTCAACAATCTAATGGATTGCCCCATACAATGTCCAAGAAGTTATGTCCTATGTAACATACAAGTGTTTAAGTCCCATACCAAAATGTCCAAAGCAAATGTTCAAGGTTAATATCCAAAAAAAAAAAAAAAAATGATAATATGTCCAAAGTTGGTGTAAAAATCAAAAAGGTGAAAAAGTGTAAAAAATATATAAAAAAATATTAAAAAATATTTTTTGAAAAGATGAAAAAATGAATAAAAATATATAAAAACAATATAAAAAATATATGAGTTGTGATCAGCAACGCATATGGAAGGAATATAATATATGTGATAGTGAATAATTCTCGTGAGGTGTACACCTAAAAAGTGTGTATAAAAATGTGTGTATATAAAAGGGTGTGGTAAAAAATGTGTCATAAAAAATGTGTCATAAAAAAGGATTCAAAATCCTAGTGAAATAAATAAAGTCCAAATTGCTCCAAAAAAATGTGTATATAATTCCAAGTATTCCAAATGTGAGTGTAGAAAGTGCTGGGTTGATGTTCCTCTTCTTAAAAGGTTATCAAATGTAATGGGATATCCTCCTGTACCTAAAAAAGTGTACAGAAAATAGACATAGTGCAATAAAATCACTTTAGAATGACAACAACAGTATTCTACTCACCAGATATATTCTGAGCTGCAATACCAGTGTATAGCCAACGCGTTTCGGTCCTCAGGGACCTTTCTCAAGACTGGTAGCAGCTGTCTGGCTTCTACACCTTAAGTGTGTTTTGATAGCCAATGGGATGGTTTGTGGAAATTGCGCCTAAAATTCACGCCAAATTTTTTTTTTTTTTATACATTTCCAGAAATTGATAATTATATTGTCCCCCATTTCTATTATGTCAAAAATGAGTGCATTGAGTTTTAGGCAAAAATTGTCCAATTCTCCTTAGTGTCCGCTCACCGGATGTTTATACCGGATGTTAGGGCCCACCGGAAGTGACGTTTATTTGCAGACCGGAAGTGACACGCTTAATGCGCGTGACATCCGAAAGGGGAAAGAATATATATCATGTGTATTTGCCGGTGGAAGTGCCAACTCATTTTGGCATATTGGGGTTATAATATATTGACTTGGCAAAATGCAAAGTTGCCTATATGAGTGTAAATATATGTAATGGCATTGTTCCTTGTAGTTGTGTTATTACATAAAAAACAATCTCTATGTGAATAAGTTTAATTATATAAAAAGATAAAATGATAAAAAATAATAAAAAATATATGACATATGAATAAAAATTGGGATTGGTATTGGAAGCTCAGAATGTCTGGTATAGAATAAAAATACAAATATCTGGTATAAAAATAAAAATGCAAATACAATATATAAAAAAATTGTAAGATACAAATAAGGGCATATGGATATCCATATGTTGTGGGTACAAAATTATAAAACCGTTATGTTGGAGTTATATATTTATTACCTAACATTATGTAAACAGAGGTAGACATTACTTAAAACAGGAGTTGGTATTATATTGCATAGTAGTGTGTTTAGAACCTATTACTGTCAATAATATTTCTATCCTGAGGATCTCAATGTCCTATATAGTTTCAGGAGTCTGCCAATAGGTTTTGGGGGTAGCTTATAAGTACAAATATATAGATATCTAAAAAATATAGAAAATTTGTGTAAAAATATTATTATAAAAATATTATGTAAAAAATATATTATGTAAAAAATATATATATTGTAAAAGCTTTTGGAACCTTGATTTTAAAAAAGGTTTTGAACCCCAAAGTAACCTTTTTAAAACTTTTTTTTAAAAAAACATTTAAAAATTGCTTTGGTTTCAAAATTCCTTTAATTTTTAATTTGATTGGTTGAGAGTGGTGCTTGTGTTTGAAACAATCTACTTTCTTCTTCTACTTCTACTTTCTTCCCCAATATGCCAAAATGAGTTGGCACATCCACCGGCAAATACACATGATATATATTCTTTCCCCTTTTGGATGTCACGCGCATTAAGCGTGTCACTTCCGGTCTGCAAATAAACGTCACTTCCGGTGGGCCCTAACATCCGGTATAAACATCCGGTGAGCGGACACTAAGGAGAATTGGACAATTTTTGCCTAAAACTCAATGCACTCATTTTTGACATAATAGAAATGGGGGACAATATAATGATCAATTTCTGGAAATGTATATAAAAAAAAAATTTTACCGCGAATTTTTGGCGTGAATTTTAGGCGCAATTTCCACAAACCATCCCATTGGCTATCAAAACACACTTAAGGTGTAGAAGCCAGACAGCTGCTACTAGTCTTGAGAAAGGTCCCTGAGGACCGAAACGCGTTGGCTATACACTGGTATTGCAGCTCAGAATATATCTGGTGAGTAGAATACTGTTGTTGTCATTCTAAAGTGATTTTATTGCACTATGTCTATTTTCTGTACACTTTTTTAGGTACAGGAGGATATCCCATTACATTTGATAACCTTTTAAGAAGAGGAACATCAACCCAGCACTTTCTACACTCACATTTGGAATACTTGGAATTATATACACATTTTTTTGGAGCAATTTGGACTTTATTTATTTCACTAGGATTTTGAATCCTTTTTTATGACACATTTTTTATGACACATTTTTTACCACACCCTTTTATATACACACATTTTTATACACACTTTTTAGGTGTACACCTCACGAGAATTATTCACTATCACATATATTATATTCCTTCCATATGGGTTGCTGATCACAACTCATATATTTTTTATATTTTTTTATATATTTTTATTCATTTTTTCATCTTTTCAAAAAATATTTTTTAATATTTTTTTATATATTTTTTACACTTTTTCACCTCTTTGATTTTTACACCAACTTTGGACATATTATCATTTTTTTTTTTTTTTTTTGGATGTTAACCTTGAACATTTGCTTTGGACATTTTGGTATGGGACTTAAACACTTGTATGTTACATAGGACATAACTTCTTGGACATTGTATGGGGCAATCCATTAGATTGTTGAATCTATTTTTAACTGTATTTTTAACTGTCAGTTTATGTTAATAAAATGTTTGTTTAATACATTTTAATATCACATCCTATATATATATATTTTGTTTTTAATCTTTTACCTTTTAAGTACTTTTTCACATGGTTTTATATATATTCTTTGTGTAACACAATATTATATATTCACATTCCTAGTCGTGGACACCATCTTTAGCAACCCAACCCTCATCTGAGGGTAGTGTAGCGCTGTATCTTGGCATTTCTTTTTACTCTTCGCAAATAGTTACTCACTCTCAGAGTCTTAGAACTGTGTGGAATTTCTGCAGCACACCTGCCCAGTCTTTCAGATAGGCCTCGAATCTCCTGCTGCATGGTACGTGTGATATTCTGCTGTTCCTCTCTTTGTGTTAATACCAGTTTTTGTAGCACTGCAATATTTTCTTGCGGGCTGGCAGTAGCTTGCTGCTGTGTGGCAGTGGCCTGTTGCTGTGAGGCCGTAGCCTGTAGTAAAGCCTTTACAACTTCCTCCATTTTAAGTGTGGTATTGTTTCCTTAACAGACTATCAGTGTGTTGCCCGCATTCTCCACCATATGTGACCTGGGATCTTGTAAACACACAGTCCTCAAAGCTGGAAACACCACACAAGGTTGTAGCTTTATAAAATACAGTCTGTTTATTATCAGGTCTGGCAAAAATAGGCAAAATAAACATAAACAAAACAAAAGAGGCTTGCTCCACTGAGCACTTACTAACAAGTACAACTGTCTGCACTAAGTAGCTTTTCACAAAAGTAATATTGCACAGACCTTTCAAACTTTGTCCTTTAGATATAATTCCTCTCAGTCTCTCAGGAGAGTGTTTGCAGTTTTCCTTTACTGCTGGCAAAAATCTACCTCTCAAACCCTGACTGGGGATTTTATTAGCACCTGCTGTCAATTACCATATGCAGGTGAGTAGCTAGCTGAGTCAGACAGAATTCCTGGACTGGTCTTTTTGACATAATGTGCTACCTGCAAACTGCGGGGTGGAGCACTGGCCCACCCTACTCTCCAAATACTCCACCCAAGGGACCCAGAAATAAATCACATATTTTCTCTATGTGGCAAACAAACATAACAATTCTCCCTGGGGTTGTCAGACCATACCCCGCACTGCAGCACTTTTGAGGGAATATAGACACCTTCCATTACTATGCCTTGGGTTCTGTCACACAATATATATATATATATATATATATATATATATATATGTCTTTATATGTGTATATGTGTATGTATATACATATAAATACACATGTATGTTTATATATATATATATATATATATATATATATATTTACACACACATATACATTTAGCCAAACACATTGTACTATTACTTTTATTTTATGCACTTTTATTTATACATTTTATTTTAATATATTTATGTTAAATTTGATGCACATTTCTTTTAACGTTTATAATTTATGCAAGGTTGCCACTCGCGCTAACACGAAGAGCACAAACTTTGTTTGCGCTCAAGCGTACCTGTTTACTTTCAAGTTGTAATATGCGCACAAGTTAGCATGGCAGCAATATTGGTTACCGCAACCGGAATTAACTTTAGTGGGCTACGTGCAATCTAGCCCTTAGTTGGATAATGATTTTGATAAGCTAAAAAGATAAAATTGATTTAGTTATATCCAATAGAGGATTTTTTTTTTTTTTTTTTTTTTTTAAAGATTGTAATATTGATTTCAGTTTTTTTTGTTATGAGTATTGACAGGGTATTAACATGCTTTAATTGATAAAACAGATAATTATATGTTAAAATGAAATTATTACAAACATATTGTGACATTTCAAAAAATATTTTATACTGTTCTTTTTAAAATGAAAGTTTATTTTGTTATGTTTAATTTTACATTGTGATATCAGATGAAGAAAATTTATATTTTTAAAAACTGATACAGTATCAAGAAATAAGAAAATAAATTTTGGGGGGCATTCTGATGTAGCCCCCATGGAAATTGGCATTAAATAAGCTGATATGGGCAGAATATAACATCTTCAACATTATGATTTCTGCATTAAAGTGAAAGTAAATCCTAGTGTTTTACAAACGCTAGGATTGACTATTGACTATTGAAGCAAATAAGATACTTCATGTAGAAAGCTCCTTTATTTGTTTAAATCAATCGCCGTTCTTAGCTGCTACAGCAGCCCACGGCTAAAAAATTTTTTGCTAAGAGGTGACGTTTCCATCTCTTAGCCAATAGCCATGCAGTAAATCCAGCTCCCATGGGCGCCAAGCTGGATTTACTGCATGGCTATTGGCTAAGAGATGAAAACGTCACCTCTTAGCAAAAAAAGTTTTGTAGCCATGAGCTGCTGTAGCAGCTAAAAACGGCAATCGATTGAAACAAATAAAGGAGTTTTCTACATGAAGTTTCTTATTTTTGCAATATTTTTCTATTAGCAAAAATGCCTCCAGCATTCAAACAGCATGTGGACTCAGAGAGATGGATGTTGTGTATTGCATCTGTGAAGACTTAATTTGTGTCGTACATACTGCTGACTCTCTGAGAAGATGTGGTGTTTAAATACTGGTGCACGTGCCCTCACAGTATATGTGTGTATGCCGCTGAAAAACAGAAACTACTTTTATTGCAAGTCATTTTGCTAATGAAAGTATATTGCAAAAAATCTTATATTTAAAATTGAAATGTACCCATTTTAATTTTGACCTTTTCATCCCTTTAAAAACAAAACTATGGAGAACTTTTGGAGGAATGGGAGAAGAAATGACGTGCCATGCTAGAGGGATTAGATAGCTGGACACAACATGCTATGGAACCTTGTGAGATAAAACATACAGATACTGTCCTCAGTGAATGCCATGCAAAGTCTAGAATGTACTAAACAACCTGTGCCAATATATAGCTATGGTCCCTAGGAGGCACCTATAATGACCTACTAAATGTAGAAAGCAAAATGTGCTAACACAATTGATGTAAATGGTATAGAGATATATGCATACACACACACATATATATATATATATATATATATATATATATACATATATTTATATATATATATATATATATATATATACATATATAAACATATATATACATATACATACATATATATATATATATATATATATATATATATACATACAAAACACGGAAGGGAACTGCACTGTCATACCGGACCGGGTACACATCCCATGACCCTGCAACATGCTCAGCCCTGGGTGCCACTGGCACTCACAGGAAGCTGTGCTGTCCCCAGAGCCACAAGCAGTTAACCCCAGACAGGTCTGGGTGCAAGAACCATAGGGAAAATTACAAAACAAATTAATACAACACACAGAGAAAACCCAGCACTCACTTACAAGCTCTCAGCTAAGATTTAAAAGCAAAAATGGAAAGGTTAGTCACCGCATCTGGCCAAATGGGACAAGCTCAGGTACCACGTCAAGGTCCTTTCCTATACCTGAGACCCTAAAACAGCCACACAATGCAAGCTTTCAAATCCAAACAAACTGAAAACAAGGGAAGGGTGCACAGGAATATGTAACCACCCTAGACATATACAAAACGCGGAAGGGAACTGCACTCTCATACCGGACCGGGTACACATCCCATGACCCTGCAACATGCTCAGCCCTGGGTGCCACTGGCACTCACAGGAAGCTGTGCTGTCCCCAGAGCCACAAGCAGTTAACCCCAGACAGGTCTGGGTGCAAGAACCATAGGGAAAATTACAAAACAAATTAATACAACACACAGAGAAAACCCAGCACTCACTTACAAGCTCTCAGCTAAGATTTAAAAGCAAAAATGGAAAGGTTAGTCACCGCATCTGGTAAAATGGGACAAGCTCAGGTACCACGTCAAGGTCCTTTCCAATACCTGAGACCCTAAAACAGCCACACAATGCAAGCTTTCAAATCCAAACAAACTGAAAACAAGGGAAGGGTGCACAGAAATATGTAACCACCCTAGACATATACAAAACACGGAAGGGAACTGCACTCTCATACCGGACCGGGTACACATCCCATGACCCTGCAACATGCTCAGCCCTGGGTGCCACTGACACTCACAGGAAGCTGTGCTGTCCCCAGAGCCACAAGCAGTTAACCCCAGACAGGTCTGGGTGCAAGAACCATAGGGAAAATTTCAAAGCAAATTAATACAACACACAGAGAAAACCCAGCACTCAGTTTGTTTGGATTTGAAAGCTTGCATTGTGTGGCTGTTTTAGGGTCTCAGGTATTGGAAAGGACCTTGACGTGGTACCTGAGCTTGTCCCATTTGGCCAGATGCGGTGACTAACCTTTCCATTTTTGCTTTTAAATCTTAGCTGAGAGATTGTAAGTGAGTGCTGGGTTTTATCTGTGTGTTATATAAGGGTGTGTAGGTGGTTTAAATATACACAAGTGAAATATTACTTAAGATATTATATTAATTGAAGTCCAGCGTGATAAAGATGGAAGTTACAATGTCCTTAATCAAATCAGGATCTCAAAGTAACCCCATAGTTAAATCTTCTCATCTGGGAGAATGGGATGTAGTGAATTCTCAGGGCTGTTCCTCTCCTTGATTTTCAGATGACACACAATCTGTGTGGAAATACAAACAAAAAAGGGTGCTTTCTAGTGTAATACTGTGGTATTCCAAGCCAATAGAAGGAAGGAAAATTGCTGTACTCACAATTGTGGTAGCACCAGTGCGCTGAGTGGCGCAGACTGTGATCTCTCAGTGTCCCAGCTTAATGAATTTGCAGGGCTGCTCCTCTCCCTGATATTTATATAACAAACAATCTGTGTAGAGACACAACAGAGGGCACCTCCTAGTGTAACATTGTGGTGTACTAAACAGATGAATAGAAGAGAATCACTGTACTCACAATTTGTTTATAGACAGAAATGTATCCAAACAATTTTTAAATGTATCTAGGGTATTGGCATTCATTACCTCCTTTGGTAATGAGTTCAAAGTGCTTGTAGTATAAAAATGATAATTTATTAAAACAGAATATAAAAACAATACTTAAAAATAGGTGGATACAATCGCCCCTAGAGACACTTGCTACTAGTTTCTCCGCTTTAGCTCACTGTTTCCTCAGGCAATATGGCTTCATTTGTAGGATAGGGTTTTATATTTACCAAAAAAACTACTGATACCCTTTTTAGGGCATTTATTTTAGGATAGGGTATTTATTTGTTTTATTACTTACAAAAGAACTTAATCCCTGATGCCCTTTTCAGGGCATCGTTTTAGGACAGGGTATTTTTTGTGGGGGGTAGGGGTTACTTTGGTTTTAGGATAGGGTATTTTTATGCAAAAGAGCTAATTACTTTAACTAGGGTGCTACCCAACAAATGCCCTTTTCAGGGCCATTTTCAGAGTAGGTTTTAGTGTTTAGAATTTTTTTATATAGGTATTTTATAATGGGGGGGTATGGCAGTTATGGGGTTAGTAGGTCAGGGATTTTATAGCAGTGGGCTATGTGGTGCAGGGCCGCCATCAAGGGGTGAATAGGGTGACTCCTGTCAGGGGCCCTGTGGGCCAGGGGCGCCCCATGAGGCAAGCACAAATATTATTTTATTTTATTTTTTTACATTTTGGCAGCTACCAGAGGCCGTTACAGCAGAGTGCTATTGAGTGTGGGAAATGTCATTACAAGGAGTAAAGCATTAGGATTTGAGATGATTTCTGAGTGTGCACTAAACAGTGTGAGACAGACTTGGCATTTCAGTTAGTACAGTGTGTGCCAGAGTCAGGCAGCAGATCACTTTCATTTGCAGAGATTTTTTTAGCAATATGCTGCTTATGATTATTTGATAATGCTGTAGAAATTCTATATTTAAAAATATGCAGAAATGTTTCCTCCTCAATACACAAATGGTAGGTGCCCTTTTGGCAGTTATGATTTTTTTTATTTATATATATATATTGATAACATTCCAGTTTACTCACCCTTTATGCAAGGACTTTCCCGATGTCAGGAGGCATTTTATCTAAGATTTTTACATCTGCATAGAATGTTATACTCTCAGGCTAAGATTGATCAGTGTTTGAAATGAGACAGGTTAACTTAACACTACTCAGTTTACACTACAGCTGATTTAATTTTGAAATACATACAAACAAGCCTAAATCTTGCATTTAACTAGATTTAATGGTATGAAACCTAGTGCCACAGCTTATGGTTAAACCAAGACCATATAGAGTACAGCATTTTCAACATCCATAAGTACAGCTGACACATGGGAACATTTGTACACCAGATTTGAAGTGGTGCTCTTGGTTGGGGAACCTCAAACATATGTCAACATTTCAAAAGTACTTTTCTTTGTCTACCCATTCTGACAGATCAATAATGTACAATTTTGAATTCACAGAAGTATTTTTGTTTGAGCATTTACAAATATGATTCTTTAAAAAGTGATCTCTTAATTTCTGCTATATTTTATCATGCATGTCACACACTGTTGATTTAGGGGATGGCAATGTGCAGAAATTTTAACTTCTGTGAGTGTTTCTGTGGGTGTCTGTGTTTTGTCTTTGTGCTTTTGTTGGTGTCTCTATGAGTGCGTATGCATTTTTTTTTCCTGTGGATCTCTCTGTGAGGATTTGTGTGTCTGTACATTTTCTGTAGATGTATCTGTGAGGGTGTGTGTGTATGTATGTATGTATGTTTTCTGTGGGTGTCACTTGTCACTTGTGTGTGTGTGTCTTTAAGCATTTTCTGTGGGTGTCTCTGTGAGGGCTTGTGTGTCTGTCTTTGTTCATTTTCTGTGAATGTCTGTGTGAGTGTGTGTGTATATATGCATGTCTTTGTGTGTTTTCTGTGGGTGTCTCTGTGTGTGTGTGTGTATGTATTTGTGTGTTTTTGTGGGTGTCTGTTAGTGTGTATGTCTTTGTGTGTTTTCTGAGGCTGTCTCTGTGGATGTTTCCTTGGGTGTATGTGCAAGTTTGTGTGTGTGTGTGTCCATTGTCTGTTCCTTTTTAGGACATTTTGACCTTACTACTGATTATGCACATCTTTCTACAGGCTTTGAGACTAATGAGACCTTTCTGGAAGTCACCAATGCACCACTTAACCTTTAAATCATTGTTTAGGCAGTTCAGGGCCCTTCCTTTCAGCCACTGCATGCTGTTGTCATCATATAGTTTTCATCTTCCTTGACAAAAAGATAATCAGAATGCCATAATTTGTCTTTTAAATCTCCTTTTCTGACAAAACTGTAGTCAAGCTCATTAATTGTCAGGACAATGTAAACAAGTGCTGAGTGTCTGTATGGGTGTCTGTGTCTGAGATTGTTTGTGTGTTTCTTTGCATGTCTGCTATGTCTGTGTTTGTTTGTTACTACCTTTACAACATTTTCAAGTTTGACTACACTTAAGAATAAAGTGCATATACGTTTTAGTCACTTGGTCAAAAATTGCACATGTGAAAGGGGGGGCTGATCAATGGTTAAGTAAGGGGCCCCAAAATTTCTAGTGGCGGCCCTGATGTGGTTGTTATGCAACCACCTTAACCTTAACCTTTACTCACCCAATTCCTCCCAAAACAGTTTAATCCTAACTGTTGATCAATTGTTCCCCCACCACTGTCAACACTAACTACAACCCCAACCCTATGCAACCTATCACTGAGTACTGATGTGGCATGAGGTCAGCTGAGAAAGAATCTGAAGAGGGATTCTGAAGCACTGGATGCAGCTTCAAGGCATGAGTGCTACAGACTTGGACGAGCAGTCTCAAATGCTAGTTAAGTAGCTGCAGTCCAGCACCTCAAGGCTCACAGAGTTAAATCATCCCAACTAGATCCAATCAGGATGATTGAAAAGCTCTGCTCTTGCGCGATAGGAGAGAGTTAGGGGATTAGTGGCTGCACAAGCATTTTGTTGTTGAATTGTTCAATGGGGGCTGTGGAAGCTACCTGCTCTACGCGATGCTAGGCGGATAAGGTTAAACATCCATCAAAAATAAAATCCAGGTGTTCTAAAACTGATATGAAGCAAACTATATAGTTAAGGTCATTGTTGTATTGTGTTTACAGATTGTTTTTGCGTTTTCTGATTTTTTCATTGCAAAAAAAAAAAAAAAATGTAGTTCAGCCATTACTGTCTTATAATAATTTTGCTTTTTCGTGCTCATGGATAGAAAGTCGTGTTCATACATTTTTGCACTAATATTTTAAATGTACTTATTATTTTACTAAGGAGTAAAATAAGTTGTAATATTTTTGTCTAACACACCTGCAATTCCGTGAAATAATTCTGTCTGTAAAATAACAGTGTTTCCTTGTGTTTTGTGTGCCAGATATTAGGAGACCAGCCAAGCAAAATCTAAGGAATTATTCAACGCTCTTTTACAGTGTTGTTTTATATTAGCAGTTAGCAATTTCATAATAAACACATTGGATACAAAGTATTGCATTAAACCAGCATATTTATTCTAGGGAGTTTTCTATAGATACCTTTTTTTGTAAATAGTATTTTCTTTGACAACAATTGTTGCTAAATCTAAAAGAATTTTGCTTGAAGAAACATTGATTTGAGCCTGATACATTTTGTTTGAATACTAGAATGACTGTGATATGAAATATTGCTGTGCAGCAGCTATATGTTTACTTCTGACAGCAAATAAAAAAGGTTGGGAAAATGAATCACACACAGCCAGTAAATTACATCTCATTTGCTCTTTCTTTCTGAAAATTTAGCTTGAGGCATTCAGTAATAAATGTTAAAGTAACATTAAAGATGTAAAAGAAAATGGATGTACTGGCATAGGAAAGGTGGTTTATGCACTGTTTTTGCATGAGTATACACAAACATTGATTAACCAATCAGAAGAGAGGAAGGGTTCATCTTTGTCTGTGGTCTCTCCCATTAGGATCCTGGTTGGATAATATTATAATCAGTATGGGTTGGATTAAAAAAAATATATAATAAAGATGTAACCCTGAGCTTAGGCCTTGAAGAAGAGGAGTTTTATTGACCTGTTACTGCTATTTGAAAGGGAAGTTAAGAGAACTGTGGAACTGAGATTATGGCAGAACATTTTGAGGGTCATGTAGGGAATATTTGAATTATTAAATATTATTATAGGTACTATATATATATATATATATATATATATATATATATATATATATATATATATATATATATATATATTAGGGTTGCACCGATACAATTTTTTTATGACAGAGTACAAGTACCGATACTTGTTTTCAAATACTCGCCGATACCAATTACCGATACTTTTTTTTAAATGTCATGTGACAGTTTACCAAGCACAATACAGACTAATTATTTAAGATTCCTTTTTTATAATTATAAAGGGCTGTAATTCAAAAGACATTATGAAATAATAAAAAAAGTTCACTAAACATGTTTATAAATAAAAAATATTACAATAAATTATTACATTTAAAGGGGTGATGCAATTGGGTTGTTGGGCTGTTATATAACATCAATCTGACATTTGTATGGAGATTCCACACTACTGCATGGGGCAGAAAGATATTTTTGGGCCATTTTAGCCAGAGCTGGAAATCTGTTTATTAACTGCCCAGTACTTCAGGGGTTTGTCTGAAAGAGGTACAGTGATCTCTCCTACAATAATACAAATAACAGCCATTTGTATTGGCAGAACAGTAGTAAACAATTTTTAGTTTAGTCTCCACTCCAGTTTAAAATGAAATGAGAACATGCAGTTTGAAAAAACGCCACAGGATAGCATATGGGTAGGAAGTAGAGGTATCGGTTTAAGTATCGGTGCATTTGCACGAGTACAAGTACTCATGCAAATACTTGGTATCAGTACCGATACCGATACTAGTATCTGTATCGGTGCATCCCTAATATATATATATATATATATATATATATATATATAATACAAATGCAAAATTTGGTTTAGCACACCTTTCAAAAAGTTTATATACACATCTTTGGGAGTGCTGCCAATATGACCAAGCAATTACACAAACAAAGAGGTATTGGCGCACATCCATTTTCAAAAGCACAACATATTTTTTGAACTGCTGCAAAAAATTGCCTGCAAACAACATCAAGGAACAACTATTCTTTTTAAATAAAAGTGGGATCTTAGTCACACAATATGGCCATATTTTGCTTAGCCAGTCACCACTTACAAGGTGCCCCAATATAGACTGGTCCTAACACTACAGTCCTTTTCCTCAGAGGGCTGAATCATTCCTGCTTTTACTCTTCATAATAGAATGAGACTCCCTGGCTTAATATTCACAACTCTATTACACTGTCATGAGCACACCTGAGCTTTGGTGGGGTGCTTTAACCAATAGGAGATGGTCAGTCTCTCTGATTATGTTTTAATACAAATGCAAAATTTGGTTTAGCCCACCTTACAAAAGTTTATATACACATCTTTGGGAGTGCTGCCAATATGACCCAGTAATTACACAAACAAAAAGGTATTTTCAAAAGCACAACATATTTTTTGAACTGCTGCAACAAATTGCCCGCAAACAACATCAAGGAACAACTATATATTTCTATATATCTCACAACGTTAATGCAAAATAGATATCTATACCTATACATCTACTGGGATATACAGGTATATATATATATATATATATATATATATATATATATATATATATATATATATATTTGCAATAAAACAACATATTCCTGTATGTGAAGAACATTGGAATGTGCTCTCCATATAAGTCTATGAGGAGAAAAAGCATGG
Organism: Bombina bombina; assembly: GCF_027579735.1. Classification (NCBI taxonomy): domain Eukaryota; kingdom Metazoa; phylum Chordata; class Amphibia; order Anura; family Bombinatoridae; genus Bombina; species Bombina bombina. The sequence goes on from NC_069499.1 coordinate 998,892,871, forward strand.
TTACGACATCCAAAGTCCGAAAGTTAGTGCGCTTTGGGTTTAACTCATGCATAAACTCTTTACTTTCAACTTGTAACATGCACGCTAACCTGTAAGTGCAAAAAGATTCCATTGTTATTGGCTGTTTTTCCAAATCAATTTCAAATCAGCCAATAGGAAAAGCTTTAATTCTATTGGCTTATTTGAAATTGAATCAGCCATTAAAAATGCAAAGGGGAACCTTGCATTCAAGCTTCAGTGTACTGCGGTGACAGCATGAAGAGGACTTCGGACCGAAGATCAGAAGAAAAGCTTCAGATAGAAGATGGAAGAAAATGCATTGGATGGGAGAGGACAACCAGAGGAGTGCCACCATGGAGGAAGAATGAAGAGAAGCACCACCATGGACCCATAGCTGCCCCCTAAGGGTCAGATTCTAGTTTGGTGAGTACCAATTTTAGGGGTTTTGCAATAGGATTTTTTGAGGGGGTTAGTATAGGAATTTTTTTTGCATGGCAAAATAACTAAAATCACTTTTGCCTTTCTCAGGGCATACTTTTTTGCCATTAGTTTTTTTTTAGAATACTTTTTTTAGACTGGCAAAAGAGCTATGATTACTTTAGGGCACTGCCCGACAAGAGACCTTCTCAGGGCAATTTTTTTAGCATATGTTTTTTTAAAGATAGCTTTTTTTAGGCGGTGTGGGGTTACTTTAGTTTTAGTATAGGGATTTTTTGTAATGCAAAAGGGCTAATCACTTCACCTAGGCACTGCCTAGCAAATGCCATTTTTGTAAAGTTTGAGCTTGACCGGGCCCATTGAAATAATAGGGAGTGCAAATTTATTGCACTCTACCTGTAATCTAGCCCTTAGCACGTATCAGGTTTTGCTTGGACGCTAACTTTTTACTTTCAACTTGTAATACGCACGTTAACCCACCCGCATTAAAAGTTTACTTCCAGTGAAAAAAATATTTAACGTGTCCCTTGTAATCTGGCCCTCACTATATTTTTACTCACTTTGTATTTTTATATGATATTGTGCGATTGCTAAAGGGACATGAAACCCAAACTTTTTCTTCCATGATTCAGACACAACAATTGATTTTAAACACATACAGAATGAGAAGCGCTCTCTCAAGAATGAATGAGAAGCGCTCTCTCAAGAATGAACAACAGCTCAATAGCTTGTTCTATGGCAATTTACCACCTGGTCAATTTACTTCTGTTATCTAATTTGCTTAATCTTGGTATCCTTAGTTGAAAAGCATACCTAGGCAGGCTCAGGAGCTGCAATGTATTGCTGGGAGCTAGCTGTTGATTGGTGGCTGCAAACAAATGCCTCTTGTCTTTGGTTCAGCAGATGTGTTCAGCTAGCTCCTAGTAGGGCATTGTGTCTCATTCAACACAGAATATCAAGAGAATGAAGCAAATTTGAAATAGAAGTAAATTGAAAAGTTGTTTAAAATTGAATGTTTTATCTGAATCATGCAAGAAGAAAAGTAAGTCTATGTTTGAGCCTACTTTGGAAATTCACTGTTATTGACATGAATATATAGTCAGTCTTAAAAATGTTGATTATGCTTAAACTACCCATAAGCTATTGCTATTTCAGATTTATGGTAAATAAAGGCTATTTTGAAAATATTTCCCCTGTTGGAATATCTGACAACACACAAGAACTAATGATTTTTGTTGTATGTGTATTTTCTTTACACATATTAAAATGTAGTGTGTGTTGTCTATATTGCATATAAATCACATAATGGTGAATGGTACACAAACAGCTCTGGAAAAAGCACGTAATGAAGCAGAAATTGACATCTTGAGAAAGACTTAGTTCAGGTGAAATGCGTTGAGTTGATGTAAAATGTACAGCTCTCATATACAGACTATACATGAGCACTCTGTGTTAGAGTCTAATAGGAGCTAAGAAGCCGGGGTAAGATGCCATTTGGAGCATGAAAAATATTTTATTGGAAGACTGTAACCTTTGTGATTGTTCCCTGCCGAAGAGGATGCTCCAGTCACATGGATCTTAGAGAGATGAGCAAGGGTGCTGCCATATAAGCACAGTGATTTGGGTACTAATGGAAAATACCTGCTTGATCACAGAAGGAGAAGAGCTGGAGAGAACGCTATCAGGCACTAATAACGTCAGGAGGGTTTGAGTAAGATTGCGTAAGTCTTTCATTAAGGAATGCTCTGAGCTACCTGTTTTATGAACTTCAGATAACATTTCTATATCGTAAAGTGGTCACTGCTTCAGAGACACAGGGGTCGATTTAACAAGGGCCGAATGGCCCCTGATACCCCTGTTTGCGCATGAGCCTTCAGGTTCGCCGGAAACAGCAGTTAAGAAGCAGCAGTCTTAAGACCTTAACTAGTCAACCGCCTCTGATGCGGTGGACAGCAATCAATCAACCCTATCGGATACAATCGTGTTGATTGACACCCCCTGCTAGCGGCCGATTGGCCGTGAATCTGCAGGGGGAGGCATTGCACAAGCAGTTCACCATTTAGTAATGTCGGATGGACATGATTCGCTACAGCGAACCATGTACGCCTGCCATTTGATAATTCAGCCCCACAGTGCTTATTGTTTTTTTAACTCATATTTTGCACCTTGCTTTGGACATTTGCTGATTTTAGTTTTATGGAACTTTTTAGAGATTTGGATAATCATTTTTGATAGAGAACGTGTGGTTGCATTTAGTATTTTTTATAGCTATTTATTTCTTTTTCACAGATAATAATAAAATATATATGTTTTAAAGGTATATTACAGGAGTTTTAAAGCTGCTTTTCTTTAGTACATTCTCTCAGGCCCATTTATATTTACATGTCATTATGCAGCCAATACATGCAACCTAAAGGTAGCTTTATGTCATTTTTAATACTTGTGTGTACAAAGTGCATTCAAAAAGATAGTGCAGTACTGTAATCAGAAAGGTAATAATAGTTATAAATAAATGGAGAAAATTTGGCATTTCTAATAATTTTATTTAAAAAAATATTAATGAAAATGTCTGTATTTGGAGATTTGTACCTGCATCATATTTCCTGATTGATCCAGTGATATTGTTCATAGGTAAGACTAGGTTACTTGTGTTATCAAACATATATACAGTATGTTCATTAATAAAAAGCCAACCAGAATGGATCAGCTCTGATAAAAATAAAGAACATTAATTAGGAATGTAGTAACAAGAACATTCATTCAAGTAGGCGAGGTATGAGTAACCTGGCCACAAAAATTAGCAAAATATGGTATTATAAGTGATATTGTTTCTTATGAATTGCTTTTTCTCTGAACCAAGGTAATTTCAACCTGTGAGCCACCACAGTCAGTATGTAGGGTTTCATTTTCTGCATATATGACCTTTGGACTGCAATAAAATGTCAGACACTTAAAGGAACAGTGTATAGTACAGTGCACTGTAATATGTCCCCCTTTAATTTGTTTCCAATAAGCATTTTACCTGCTGAAGTGTGTTTTAATTTTTTTATAGTTAAAGGGCCACTTAACCCAAAATCTTTCTTTCATGATTCAGATAGAGAATAGAAATTTAAACAACATTACAATTTACTTCCATTATTTATTTTGCTTCATTTTTTAAATATCCTTAGTTGAAGAAAAAGCAATGCACATGGTGAGCCAATCACACAATGCTTCTATATGCAGCAACCAATCAGCAGCTAGTGAGCATATCTAGATATGATTTTCATCAAAGAATATCAAGAGAATAAAACAAATTAGATAATATAAGTAAATTAGAAAGATGATTAAAATTGCATTCTCTTTCTAGATCATAAAAGAAAAAATGTGGGTGGCATGTCCCTTTAAAAGTTAATTTACCTTTATTTACCTTTATTTTGTCATTTGGAATATACGCTTTTTCCTGATAAAACCACAATATATACTAAGGGGCCTATTTATCAAAGTATCAACTGAAAATACGCCTGAATTCCGCGTCCTAATTGTCGCGAGATTGATCAGCCGTAGTTATCAATGCATCAAGAATGGCAAATATTGACATTTGTGACTTACAATACGATCCCGCAATCTCAATCCGACACAGATCGATGCGAGTTGAAAACAGTGGAATTCGAGTGGAATTGTGTTTATTCGCCCTCCTAATCAACACTATTTGAAGCTCTCACAAAGTTATCAAAATTTCTACAGTTACGCTCGCATCTTTCCGACTTAGCGTACCTAGTTTTCAATCCGCCACCCTTGAGGTCGCGGATGCCATAGAAATCAATGGGAGTCTTAAAACACAGAAAGCTTATGTTCGATGCTGCTAGAGATTGAAGTATATTACATAATAAAAGTAAATTAGAAACTTTATTAAATTTGTATACCCTTTCTAAATCAAATAATATTATTGCTCCACATTTGGTGCACTAGTAGATATAGGGATACAAATGAAAATACATTACTACTTATGGATTATGCTACAACTTTGTCTCTCATTACAAAGCAAGGGGACAATATTATTTGTACATATTTGGTGCAAAGTTTTGCCCCAAACTTGTTGCACTAAAAGATATAGAGATACAAATGAAATAAATACACAACATAATATAGTTAACTTCCTTTTTATTTTTTGCAAACATCAATGTGCACCATGTTTAAGCCATGTAATACTTATTTTTCCACCACTTTTGATTGGAATATGCATAATCACATGATTTATGACATCAGCCAATCTGATTCAAATACACATTATAAACTATCACTAACTAATCAAATTGCTCAATACTTGTGTCATTAATCCCTCATCAGAACTTGTAAGTGCCATTTGTTACATTGTGTATTATACTTTGAAAGTATGTATATAGGAAATTAGTATTAAAGATAAACATTGATGCTGACATTAGGACACACAGGCCTAGATTTGGAGTTTGGCGGTAGCCGTCAAAACCAGCGTTAGAGGCTCCTAACGCTGGTTTTGGCTGCCCGCTGGTATTTGGAGTCAGTGATTAAAGGGTCTAACGCTCACTTTTCAGCCGCGACTTTTCCATACCGCAGATCCCCCTACGCCATTTGCGTATCCTATCTTTTCAATGGGATCTTTCTAACGCTGGTATTTAGAGTCGTTTCTGAAGTGAGCGTTAGAGCTCTAACGACAAAATTCCAGCCGCCTGAAAATAGCAGGAGTTAAGAGCTTTCTGGCTAACGCCGGTTCATAAAGCTCTTAACTACTGTACCCTAAAGTACACTAACACCCATAAACTACCTATGTACCCCTAAACCGAGGTCCTCCCACATCGCCGCCACTCGATTAAAATTTTTAACCCCTAATCTGCCGACCGCCACCTACGTTATACTTATGTACCCCTAATCTGCTGCCCCTAACCCCGCCGACCCCTGTATTACATTTATTAACCCCTAACCTGCCCCCCACAACGTCGCCGCCAGCTACTTAAAATAATTAACCCCTAATCTTCCGACCGCAAAGCGCCGCAACCTACGTTATCCCTATGTACCCCTAATCTGCTACCCCTAACACCGCCGACCCCTATATTATATTTATTAACCCCTAATCTGCCCCCCTCAACGTCGCCGACACCTGCCTACACTTATTAACCCCTAATCTGCCGAGCGGACCTGAGCGCTACTATAATAAAGTTATTAACCCCTAACCCACCTCACTAACCCTATCATAAATAGTATTAACCCCTAATCTGCCCTCCTTAACATCGCCGACACCTACCTTCAATTATTAACCCCTAATCTGACGACCGGAGCTCACCGCTATTCTAATAAATTGATTAACCCCTAAAGCTAAGTCTAACCCTAACACTAACACCCCCCTAACTTAAATATAATTTACATCTAACGAAATAAATTAACTCTTATTAAATAACTTATTCCTATTTAAAGCTAAATATTTACCTGTAAAATAAATCCTAATATAGCTACAATATAAATTATAATTATATTATAGCTATTTTAGGATTAATATTTATTTTACAGGCAACTTTGTAATTATTTTAACCAGGTACAATAGCTATTAAATAGTTAATAACTATTTAATAGTTACCTAGTTAAAATAATAACAAATTTACCTGTAAAATAAATCCTAACCTAAGATATAATTAAACCTAACACTACCCTATCAATAAATTAATTAAATAAACTACCTACAATTACCTACAATTAACCTAACACTACACTATCAATAAATTAATTAAACACAATTCCTACAAATAAATACAATTAAATAAACTAGCTAAAGTACAAAAAATAAAAAAGAACTAAGTTACAAAAAATAATAAAATATTTACAAACATAAGAAAAATATTACAACAATTTTAAACTAATTACACCTACTCTAAGCCCCCTAATAAAATAACAAAGCCCCCCAAAATAAAAAATTCCCTACCCTATTCTAAATTTAAAAAGTTACAAGCTCTTTTACCTTACCAGCCCTGAACAGGGCCCTTTGCGGGGCATGCCCCAAGGATTTCAGCTCTTTTGCCTGTAAAAAAAAACATACCATACCCCCCCCCCCAACATTACAACCCACCACCCACATACCCCTAATCTAACCAAAACCCCCCTTAAATAAACCTAACACTAAGCCCCTGAAGATCTTCCTACCTTGTCTTCACCATACCAGGTTCACCGATCCGTCCTGGCTCCAACATCTTCATCCAACCCAAGCGGGGGTTGGCGATCCATCATCCGGTGCTGAAGAGGTCCAGAAGAGGCTCCAAAGTCTTCCTCCTATCCGGCAAGAAGAGGACATCCGGACCGGCAAACATCTTCTCCAAGCGGCATCTTCAATCTTCTTCCATCCGGTGCGGAGCGGGTCCATCTTGAAGCAGGCGACGCGGATCCATTCTCTTCTTCCGTTGTCTCCCGACGAATGACGGTTCCTTTAAGGGACGTCATCCAAGATGGCGTCCCTTGAATTCCGATTGGCTGATAGGATTCTATCAGCCAATCGGAATTAAGGTAGGAATTTTCTGATTGGCTGATGGAATCAGCCAATCAGAATCAAGTTCAATCCGATTGGCTGATCCAATCAGCCAATCAGATTGAGCTCGCATTCTATTGGCTGATCGGAACAGCCAATAGAATGCGAGCTCAATCTGATTGGCTGATTGGATCAGCCAATCGGATTGAACTTGATTCTGATTGGCTGGTTTATTTAAGGGGGGTTTTGGTTAGATTAGGGGTATGTGGGTGGTGGGTTGTAATGTTGGGGGGGGGGTATTGTATGTGTTTTTTTTACAGGCAAAAGAGCTGAAATCCTTGGGGCATGCCCCGCAAAGGGCCCTGTTCAGGGCTGGTAAGGTAAAAGAGCTTGTAACTTTTTTAATTTAGAATAGGGTAGGGAATTTTTTATTTTGGGGGGCTTTGTTATTTTATTAGGGGGCTTAGAGTAGGTGTAATTAGTTTAAAATTGTTGTAATATTTTTCTTATGTTTGTAAATATTTTATTATTTTTTGTAACTTAGTTCTTTTTTATTTTTTGTACTTTAGCTAGTTTATTTAATTGTATTTATTTGTAGGAATTGTGTTTAATTAATTTATTGATAGTGTAGTGTTAGGTTAATTGTAGGTAATTGTAGGTAGTTTATTTAATTAAATTATTGATAGGGTAGTGTTAGGTTTAATTATATCTTAGGTTAGGATTTATTTTACAGGTAAATTTGTTATTATTTTAACTAGGTAACTATTAAATAGTTCTTAACTATTTAATAGCTATTGTACCTGGTTAAAATAATTAAAAAGTTGCCTGTAAAATAAATATTAATCCTAAAATAGCTATAATATAATTATAATTTATATTGTAGCTATATTAGGATTTATTTTACAGGTAAGTATTTAGCTTTAAATAGGAATCATTTATTTAATAAGAGTTAATTTATTTTGTTAGATGTAAATTATATTTAAGTTAGGGGGGTGTTAGTGTTAGGGTTAGACTTAGCTTTAGGGGTTAATACATTTATTAGAATAGCGGTGAGGTCCGCTCGGCAGATTAGGGGTTAATAATTGAAGGTAGGTGTCGGCGATGTTAGGGAGGGCAGATTAGGGGTTAATACTATTTATGATAGGGTTAGTGAGGCGGATTAGGGGTTAATAACTTTATTATAGTAGCGCTCAGGTCCGCTCGGCAGATTAGGGGTTAATAAGTGTAGGCAGGTGTCGGCGACGTTGAGGGGGGCAGATTAGGGGTTAATAAATATAATATAGGGGTCGGCGATGTTAGGGCAGCAGATTCGGGGTACATAGGGATAACGTAGGTTGCGGCGGTTTACGGAGCGGCAGATTAGGGGTTAAAAAAATATGCAGGGGTCAGCGATAGCGGGGGCGGCAGATTAGGGGTTAATAAGTGTAAGGGTAGGGGTGTTTAGACTCGGGGTACATGTTAGAGTGTTAGGTGCAGACGTAGGAAGTGTTTCCCCATAGGAAACAATGGGGCTGCGTTAGGAGCTGAACGCTGCTTTTTTGCAGGTGTTAGGTTTTTTTTCAGCTCAAACAGCCCCATTGTTTCCTATGGGAGAATCGTGCACGAGCACGTTTTTGAGGCCGGCCGCGTCCGTAAGCAACTCTGGTATCGAGAGTTGCATTTGCGGTAAAAATGCTCTACGCTCCTTTTTTGGAGCCTAACGCAGCATTTGATTAAACTCTCGATACCAGAGTTAAATTTATGGTGCGGCCAGAAAAAAGCCCGCGGAGCGTTAACAGCCCTTTTACCGCCGAACTCCAAATCTAGGCCACAGTGTAATATTTTAGACAATGATTTTAAAATTCGAATTTATGTTTGATTCAATAGAATCTTAAGCTGATAGCTCAAAGGGATAGCCCACCTAACTTTAAACTGTCGTGATTCATATACAGCAGAAATTAAAATCACCTCTTTACTGGCATGCTATTTTCAGTGTATTTATTCCTTCTCTTAAATTTCTTTTCAGTAAGAAATGTCATTTCATATGCCAGCCCATTTTATAACACCTGTGAAGGGGTGGTTTTAAAAAATAGATTTCAATCAGGAGGGTTAGACAGGTGCAGAGAGAAACCGGGCACAGCTCTTAAAGGGACAGGAAACCCCAAAATATTCTTTCATGATTTGGATAGAACATACATTTCTAAGCAAATTTCAAATTCACTTCTACCATCAAACCCACTTCATTCTCTTGTTATCCCTTGCTGAAGGAACAGCATTGCACTACTGGCAGCTAGCTGAACACCTCTATGTAGCCAATCACAAGAGACAAATGTGTGCAGGCACCAATTAGCAGCTAGCTCCCACTAGTGTAGGATATGTGCATATTCTTTTCCAACAATGGATACCAAGAGAACAAAGCACACTTGAATATAGAAGTGGATTTCAAAGTGCTTAAAAATTGCATGCTCTATCTGAATCATGTAAATTTTTACTTTCCTATCCCTTTAAAATATCCATTGATTGCAAATAAATACATATGATACTCTGATTACATATTATATTCGCATTTATTCCTGCTCAGAATAATAATACATTTACAATATATACATATAGTGGTATAAATAAACACAGAGATATGACAGACAACATTGTTTAGACCAAAAAAGGAACTTAGGGACATGTAAATATGTTTGCAAAAGATTTCTGACATAACACACACACACACACACATATATAAAAATTAATTTGCAGGTATCACCAAAGATATCACTGAAAGGAAAAGCGCAGTTATTTAATAATAAGGACAAACCATCATCACTTACACAGATACACTTGGAAATTTACTTTTAAGTAAACACTTCATTAGGAGGAGCACTCTTCAACAATTATCTGACCCCTTATTTGGATTACACATACCACTAAAAAAATTTGTGATCACATTATTATAATAATTTTTTATATTTTTCTATATTTTTAATTTTTATTATTTTTTCATTTATTTTTTCATTTTTTTATATCACTGAACTTTTTCAACGGATTTTTTCACTGATTTATTCACTGGACTTTTTTTGATCCAAGCACACTTTTCATTATCCAAGCACAGTTTTTAATTTTGTCATCTAAGATTCTGTCTATTGTTTTAAAGATCTCTCATGACTCCCATTTGATGAGACTTCATAAGAACTTTATTCTCATTGGTAATCATTTTAACTGTCTGACTGTTACTGTTTGCAAGTTATATTTGACAACTGTTTTTATTGTATGTAGTATACATGGATCCATGTTATTTATAATTATGTTTTATGTATTATAATTATGTTTTATGTTTTATGATTTGTAATAAATTTGAACCTAGTTAATCTGTTAACATCTTCCTTTGCCTACCTATAGGCGCTCTTGGATTATTTTTATATTATTCAGGGTTATTCAGGCTTATTCAGTAGTAAATAATACTTATATTTTTCTTATTGTTAAAGTGTTGCATAGTTTAAAATGTCTCAGATACAGTGCAATGGGTGTTTTGCACTTTTTAATCGTTCTACTTTTTGGAGATTTAGGGGCTGTCCTGTTTGTAAGCAGTTTTCCCTGTTAAGGGAGGAAATAGCTAAACTTCAAGCTAAGGTAAGTAACATACCTGTTACCTCTACAAAGTTGCCTCAGAAAGAAGCCCCTCTACCCCAGAGATCAGCAAGGAGAGGCAGATGGATCACTGTAGGCTCTGGAAGAATTAGAACAGTAGACCAGAAGCATTGCCCACAACCTCTGCCATTGCAAAACTCCTATGCTGCTCTTGCCGAATATACTTGTGATGAGGAGATTGCTGTTTCTGAGCCCTCTGAAGCTGTAACAGGTAATTTAAATCTATTGGCACCTGATTCTCCAGGTAACATAACACAGGAAAGAACTGCAGATGTGTTTTTGAGAAAAAGACTGTTAGAGGGTGACTCTATTTTGAGGAATGTGTATTTAGGTGAAAGTAAAGGAGAAACAAGGGAGGTTAGATGTCTTCCAGGAGCTACTGCTCACAGGGATAAGAATCGTATTTTGAGAATTGTTAAGGCAGCAGAAAAGGGAAGTGAGTTAGATGTGATTGTACATTTAGGAACAAATGATCTGGCTAGTAATCATGTTGCTGCTGTTCAGAAAGAGTTTTGTGACCTAGGTAATCATTTAGAGACTGTGGCATCAACTCTATCATTTTCTGCTATTTTACCTGTGTATGGCCAGGAAGCAGGAAAGATGGAGCGGATAACAACATTTAATTCTTGGTTAGATAAGTGGTGCAGGGAACGAGGATTTGGTTTTATTGGCCATTATAGCTCTGTTTGGAAAGATACTAGGTTATTTAGGAGAGATGGCTTGCATTTGGATGCTAAAGGAACAGAGTATCTGGGAGAGGAGTTTAAATACTTTATTAGAAATCATTTAAACTAATAAAGGGGGGTAGCATTAATATATCCACCTGCCCCCCACAGCATGCCAAAACTGTTAGTCCAAGTAACAATTCTAGAAATTCTAGTAGAAAAATTCTTCGTGCCATGAGCACAAATGCTCGCAGCTTAGGAAATAAATTACCTGAACTCATTTCAATAATGACTAGGGACAACTTGGATTTAGTAGCTATAACAGAAACATGGTACAATGATTTGCATGACTGGGACATAGTCATACCTGGATACAGGTTATTTAAAAAGAACAGAGTAGGAAAGAAAGGTGGAGGAGTTGCTTTGTATGTAAATGAAAATACAAAGGTTACTGAAATTGTAGGAACAAATGATGAGGTGGAAAGTATTTGGGTGACTTTGGAAATTGGAGATAAAAATGTTTTTAGAATAGGGGTTGTATATAGGCCTCCATTGCAGGATGAAAAACTGGACAATCTGTTATTAGATGAAATAACCAAAATGACCATGAAGGGTAAGGTTATAGTACTGGGGGACTTTAATTTGCCAGATATAGACTGGAAGATTCCTTCTGCCAGATCGGCTAGAAGCAGGTATATTCTTGAATCTCTGCTAGGGGAATCACTTGAACAATTAGTCAAGGAACCAACTCGTAAGGAAGCTATATTAGATCTAATACTTACAAACAGTGATACAGTTTCAGATGTGTCTGTAGGTGAGAACTTAGGATCCAGTGATCATCAATCTGTTTGGTTTAGTATTCATGTTCAGGAACTGTCCACCCAGACTAAAACAAAAGTTTTAGACTTTAGGACGGCAGATTTTTCATTAATGGGAGAATACCTAAAGAACTATTTAAAGGGGAAAACTCTTATTACAGGGGTTCAAGAACAGTGGGAATTTGTGAAAGGTGCCATTTTAGATGCAACCGCACACTGTATTAGACATGTCTGTAAAAGTAAAAGAAAGCGGAAACCAATTTGGTTTTCCAAAGAAGTAGCACATGCTGTAAAGACAAAAAAGATAGCTTATAAAAATTACAGACACACACAAGCAGATGATGATATGAAAATATGGAGACTCCAACAAAAAAAGACTAAGCAGTTAATTAGGAAGGTTAAAGCTCATGCAGAAGAGAAGATAGCACAGTCAGTAAAACATGGGGACAAAACATTCTTTAGATATATCAGTGAAAGAAGAAAAAATAAGGTATGAATAGTAAAATTGAAATCAGTTGATGGTAGAATAATAGAAGGAGATAAGCAGATTGCAGACTGTCTCAATGATTACTTCTGTTCTGTTTTCACTAAAGATTGTGAAGATACAATGTCTACATTAAGGGATGCAACGCAAAATAGAAACAAGCTTAACAGTAATCTTTTTACAGAGGATGAGGTTTTGTTAGCATTATCAAAAATAAATGTTACAAAGGCAGTGGGTCCTGATAATATTCATCCAAGGGTTTTAAAAGAACTTCGATCAGTGCTAACTGTCCCATTAACTGATCTGTTTAATCAGTCACTATTAACAGGAGCTGTCCCAGATGATTGGAGAATAGCAAATGTAATACCCCTTCATAAAAAGGGCAGTAGAGAAGAATCTGGCAACTACAGGCCAGTTAGTTTAACTTCAGTAGTTGGGAAATTAATGGAAAGCCTCTTAAAAGAAAGAATTATGACTTACATAAAGACAAACAATTTAGAGGACCAAAATCAGCATGGTTTTATTTCAGGGAGATCATGTCAGACTAATCTAATTGACTTCTTTGATTATGTAACAAAAGTATTAGACAAGGGAGGAGCAGTTGATGTAGCATATCTAGATTTCAGCAAAGCATTTGACACCGTCCCACACAATAAACTTATTCACAAACTATATCTCCTTGGTCTAGATTCAAAAATTGTGAACTGGGTGGAATGCTGGCTTAAGGACAGAAAACAAAGTGTCTTAGTAAATGGAGTTCATTCAGCAGAGGGGGCTGTTACTAGTGGTGTTCCTCAGGGGTCAGTTCTGGGGCCTGTTTTGTTTAACATATTTATCTGCGATATCAGCAAAGGGCTACAGGGGAAAGTATGTCTCTTTGCAGATGATACAAAAATTTGCAACAGAGTGGATGTTCCAGGGGGGGGTAGACAAAATGAGAAGTGATATACAACAATTGGAGGATTGGACAAATGACTGGGGTCTAAAGTTTAACACAGCAAAGTGTAAAATAATGCATTTAGGGAAGAAAAATCCAAATGTTAATTACAGACTCAATGACACTTTACTGACTGTTACAGACGAGGAACAGGACTTGGGAATTATTATTTCAGATGATTTAAAACTTAGTAAACAATGTAGTAATGCAGCGAGTAAGGCTAGCAGAATGCTTGGATGTATTGGTAGAGGTATTTGCAGCAGAAATAGTAAGGTTCTTATGCCACTTTATAGATCATTAGTTAGGCCTCATCTTGAGTATTGTGTGCAGTTCTGGAGACCATATCTTCAGAAGGATATTAACAAACTTGAATCTGTGCAAAGGAGGGCTACCAAAATGGTACATGGTCTAAAAAATAAAACTTACCAGGATAGGCTCAATGACCTAAATATGTATAGCTTAGAGGAGAGAAGGGAAAGAGGTGATATGATAGCAACTTTCAAGTACATTAAAGGGTTTAGTAAAACTGAGGCTGTGGGTATTTTACATAAAATGGAAAATTCAAGAACAAGGGGTCATGAGCTCAAGCTAAAGGGTAGTAGATTCAGAAGTAATTTGAGGAAGCACTTCTTTACAGAAAGAGTGATTGATTTATGGAATAAACTTCCTCAAGAGTTAGTAGCAACAAACACTGTGGGGGACTTTAAAAATGCATGGGACAAGCATAGGGCTATCCTACGAACTAGATAAGTTTATACTGTTAGGTAAGGTCGGGCAGACTTGCTGGGCCTATGGCTCTTATCTGCCGTCAATATCTATGTTTCTATGTTTCTATATTAGTAACTCTCTTTTAGGGTAAGCTAGATACCCTATTACCCAGGAGCTATAAGGAAGTAGGTGAGCGCTGTTAGTCTTCTGTACTACACACACACACACACATATATATATATATATATATATATATATATATGTATATATATATATATATATATATATATATATATATATACTGTATGTGTGTGTGTGTGTGTGCAAGGATATATGTACAAATTCTAGCATTAATAATAATTTAAAAAATAAATACAAAATACACATTAGTTTCTGTGAAAGTATTATATAACAAATATAAAATTTCCTAACACTTATATTATATAACAAATATAAAAATAATTTCCTATGAGCTATTATTTGTTGAGGTATAAATCCATCTATTTCTTGGACATTAACAGATGAAAAATAAAAGATTAGCTTGTTCATGGACAGTAATGAAATGGTAGAAATAAAGTTGGGAAAAACCCGAATAACCGCAACATCGATGACTATTAGTTAACACCAGTCCAATGCTATTCGCACCATACTTGACGAGCTTGTTTTTTTTGGGTCTTTTTATAAATAAGGAGACCGTATTCAGGTCCACGGCAGCGATGTCTGGCGAGCGTATTGACGCCGGCGAATGCAACATAGTTGATGCTTTGATAAATAGGCCCCTAAAAGTACTACTGTAATGAGTACAAAAAAGGTATTGACAAGATGAAACCACATAATGACACTCCCAGTGGGGGTGGAATAGGCAGTTATTAAAATTAGAATTTTCAGTTATCTCAGAGTTAAAGATGCCTTTTTGTTGATAAGGCATGATAAAATAATTGTATCTGTTCTCCCTGCAAGCTTAGCTCATTTTAATTGGTTGTGGTTTCAAAGAGAACAAAATGCAATTTTTCATACAAAATAAATCAACCTAAAGGCGCAATTACCCATATAATTTATACTCTGCAAAAAAATATCATTGAGGGCGTGCAGCAGGCTAATGACCAACATGTCCGCATCTGCCACATACAGCTTCGGCACTGTTTAGCCCATAATCCAGACCCCAGAGAAGGTGCAAGCTAAAATAATCCAACTCACACTATCTCATAACGCTCCGGGCCCCAATGCCCTGCTATGTCGGAGTTGGTCTTAGACCCCATAACTCACTGGGGAGACTATCTCAGTGCACGGATACTGCAGCAATGCTGGTGCACAATTAATGGAGAGATAACAGCCAGTTACAGTCCCAAGACCCCACCACAGATAAGAACCATAGGCCTATGTCTGACCACATTTACTATAAAGTGTAAGCTTAATTAGTTAATAGGATAGCCTTATACTTATTTACTGTCAGAAAAACTGTGCAAAAATTATACAACCCTGAAACAGGGGTAACTCAGAACACTGCTACTTAAACTAGTACACTGAGCAAACGTAATGTTGGAAACGTGTGCACGCATTATGATCACATGTTAAACATGGTGGAGGCATTATGTAGTTTGCAAACAAACTGTTTAGACAGAAATTCTTTAGAATAATTTGATTACATTATATAAAATGTGGAAATAGCTTCATGCACACATAAAAAATAAATATTACAACACATTTATAGAGATTTCTTTCGAGCACATGAACATGCTTCAAACATATTCACATTGCGCGCGCACAAAGACGTTTGTAATTGACATACTATTCTTGAATGTAATATTTTCTCTTACATTTGCTATATAGCACACAGACGTCACCTCTATGTATATACATAGACCATTACTTGGGACGGATGTGTTTAAAGGGACATTAATTACACTGAGTTTGATTATTTTACATATTTAACCCCTTAACGACACACGTCATACAGGGTACTTCACACACAAACTGGTCTTTAAAGACCAGCGACGTACCCTGTATGTCATTAGGGGTTTAAAGCAGCTGGAAGCAATCCTGATCGCTTCCAGCCATTTTCAAGGTATTGCCATAATGCCTCTATATTGAGGCATCACTGCAATACCTTTTTTTCAAGACCGATGCAGAGAGAGCCACTCTGTGGCCCTCTCTGCATCAGCCAACGATGGTGCCGATCGTTGGTGGGAGCAGCTGCAGGGAGGCGGGTGGGCGGTCCATCGCTGGATCACTTCCTGTCAGATGATGGATCAGTCCCTGGTGCGTGCAGGAGCGCACATGGGGGCAGGGGGCATGTGCGCACGCCCGCGATCTTCTGCACTAAAGTGTGCATTTAAGTCTTGATGGGAGCAGGTGTTGGGAGAGGGAGGGGGAAAATTATGTTTAAAAAATGGATCTGGGAGAGGGAGAGGGGGAGGGGGTATTGAGGGGGGCAGCTCCACTACAGAAAAGCTGCCAGTACCCAAAATGGCACCGAATAGTGAGAGGGGGAGGGTTAGAGAGTTGTTTGGGGGGCTCAGGGAGGTTGGGTGGTAAGGGGGGATCCTACACTGCAGAAAATATATAATTTATTATTATTTTTTAAAAAAACAAACACAGACTTTCTGCCAGTACTTAAGATGGAGGGGACATTTGTGGGGTGGGGGAGGGAAGAGAGCTGTTTGGGAGGGATCAGGGGGTGGGATGTGTCAGGTGGGAGGCTGATCTCTACACTAAAGCTAAAATTAACCCTTCAAGCTCCCTAATTAACCCCGTCACTGCTGGGCATAATACAAGTGTGGTGCGCAGCGGCATTTAGCGGCCTTCTAATTACCAAAAAGTAATGACAAAGCCATAAATGTCTGCTATTTCTGAACAAAGAGGATCCCAGAGAAGCATTTACAACTGTTTGTGCCATAATTGCACAAGCTGTTTGTAAATAATTTCAGTGAGAAACCTAAAGTTTGTGAAAAAGTGAACAATTTTTTTTTATTTGATCGCTTTTGGCAGTGAAATGGTGGCATGCAATATACCAAAATGGGCCTAGATCAATACTTTGGGGTGTCTACTAAAATATTTATATATATATATATATATATATATATATATATATATATATACACATGTGAAGGGTTATTAAGGGATTCCTGACAGATATCAGTATTAAAATGTAATGCAAATTTTGAAAAAGAAATGGTTTGGAAATAGCAACTTGTGCTACTTGTACTTATTGCCCTATAACTTGCAAAAAAAGCAAAGAACATGTAAACATTGGGTATTTCTAAACTCAGGACAAAATTTAGAAACTATTTAGCATGGTTGTTTTTTGGTGGTTGTAGATGTGTAACAGATTTTGGGGGTCAACGTTAGAAAAAGTTTGTTTTTTTACAATTTTTTCATATTTTATAAAAAAAAATATAGTAAATTATAAGATATGATGAAAATAATGGTATCTTTAGAAATTCCATTTAATGGCGAGAAAAACGGTATATAATATGTGTGGGTACAGTAAATGAGTAAGAGGAAAATGACAGCTAAACACAAAAACAGCAGAAATGTAAAAATAGCCCTGGTCCTTAAGGGTAAGAAATTGAAAAATGACCTTGTCCTTAATGGGTTAAACATTATCATAGTATTATGAATTACTAAAAATATTTCATTCAATTTGCAAGACAGTCAAATATTTTTCTTTTATTAAGAAACAGATATATACGCTGAAGCTGCTTTAAAATAAACTGCAAGCACATAAAGGATGTACACTACACTGTACCTTAAGCTGTTGTCATTAAAAATGTCCCATTATGATAAACATATAAAGATACAGATGTATTATCCTTTGTACTATTTATTATAATATTTTTAGAACTGGCATATTTTAATGAATACTCCAGAAAATAAGGTTTCACAGCTGTGTTCAATTAGGAGTCCAATGTGAGTGTTGTGAGCTCAACCACCACCAAAACCAAGGTAACAATGCTGTGTCCGTTCAGTTCTGCAATATGCCATACTTCTTCCCTTAGGCCTTGTAGTTAACATTAACTAGGCCTCTGCTAGAATCATTGGATAAAAGAATATCTCAAGACAGTCACAATAATGCTAGTGATCATGATTTCATTAAAGGGATAGCCTAGTTTTATAATAAACTTTCATGATTCAGACAGGGCATGTGATTTTAAACAACTTTCCAATTTCCTTTTATCACCAATTTTGCTTTGTTCTCTTGGTATTCTTAGTTGAAAGCTAAACCTCGGAGGTTCATATGCTAATTTCTGAGACCTTGAAGGCTGCCTCTTATCTGAATGCATTTTGACAGTTTTTCACCACTAGAGGGTGTTAGTTCATGTGTGTCTGTCAAAAATACTAAAATAAGGGGGCAAAGGCTTAGATACAAGGTAATCACAGAGGTAAAAAGTGTATTAATATAACTGTGTTGGTTATGCAAAACTGGGGAATGGGCAATAAAGGGATTAACTATATTTTAAAACAATAACAATTTTGGTGTAGACTGTCCCTTTAACTAGAACGTATCAAATATACAAACTTTAAAAAGCAAACCAGCTTCACCACTAAATACAAACAGATTACTTTATTCCATGTTGCATTCAAAATATGAAAATATATCTGACTGTTCTTACTGTCTATTATGTTTATTTTTTACTGAGCTGGTTTACTGTTTTCCCTTTGTATATTTGATGACTATACACCAGCACAAACTCCAGCTCCCGCAGTAATACATGGGTACCCAGAGCAGCTTCTATCGAACGCCCTCAGGAGACTACAGTGGATCAATCAAGTACTATATTCATTGTTATATGTATAGCGGCTAATGAACATTATTATATCTATAGCGGCTAATGAACATTGTTATATGTATAGCGGCTATCGATGGGCGAATGTGTTTATATCCGAATTTGAATGTTAGAACGAATGTTGTTGTAAAAATTTGATTTACATAATAGAATGTTGATATGAACGAATATTCTTAAAAATTCGATTTTCGAATGTTATTTACAGTTTTCAAATGTCACATTCGAATTCGAATATCACATTCGAATTTGAATATCACATTCGAATTCGAATGTTACATTCGAATATCACATTCGAATTCAAATATTACATTTATATAACACAATTGTAGACTAGAAACACTATTTCGAATGTCACATTCGAATCAAATATCACATTCGAATCGAATGTCACATTCGAATTCGAATATCACATTTTTAAAAACACAGTATTAGACTAGAAATACTATTTCGAATTCGAATGTCACATTCAAACCGAATATCACATTTGAATCGAATATCACATTTAAAACACAGTATTAGACTAGAAATACTATTTCAAATTCAAATGTGACATTCAAATTCGAATGTAGCATTCGAATATTACATTTATTAAACACAGTTGTAGACTAGAAATACTATTTCAAATTTCAATGTCACATTCGAATTCGAATGTCACATTCAAATTTGAATATTACATTTCGAAATTGAATGAATACATAGCTAAACATTCTATTATTCACACAAATATTTTCGAATTTTATTGAAGAATTCGAAAATGAAAATTTGAAAATAGAATGTTATATAAACATTTGAAATTTGATTCGAATGAACGAATGTATCAAAATTCATTTTATATTTCAAATTTTTAGAAACATTCGCTCATCCCTAATAGCGGCTAATGAACATTGTTATATTATAGCGGCTAATGAACATTGTTATATGTATAGTGGCTAATGAACATCGTTATATGTATAGCGGCTAATGAACATTGTTATATGTATAGTGGCTAATGAACATCGTTATATGTATAGCGGCTAATGAACATTGCTTTACATAATCTTCTAGTGAACAGCGAAGGAAACATAGTGAACGATCTATTTGTACACATAAAGAAACTGATTCCTTTTTGCATTTTTTCCATTGTGCCCATAATTTATACCAATATTAGGCGGATTTGAACACCACGTTGTGGATTTTTCTATTTTTGTTCACCAGAATGTAGCCACACTGTAAAAATGAGTGATATTACTGCTACTACTGCTAACAATAATATTTAAAAGTGCTTTAGAATTCACCAGTAGGAAGATCCTGGCACTATTTAATTCTAATTGCATCCTTTACTGGGGAACATATAGACGCACCATATTAAGTTCACATTTGTCAAAAAAATAATAATCCATTAACAGATAAAGGAAGGGGGACCACAAAAGTGCATGTGCCTTATTAGTTGATCCACTAAGTAGTGTAATATATATAATGAAATCACACTCACAAATAAACGTTACCTCCAAGGTGTTTGGAAATAATTGTGAGTAGTAGCAGTTCAGCAAGCTGTTTCCACATCTTTGCTACCACTAATAAAACTAGGATAAAATAATATTAATACAAACAAATATCATAAAACATTTATAGGCTATTATTCAAAGGCCACTTCATTATGCAAATGTAAAATATAATATATGTTCCCGGTTAATCCATTATATAAACATTGCACTTCACATTTGATATTTGCACTTTTGATGTATTTACTATCCATTTGGATAATGAATGGGTTAAAAAAAGTTGATTGTTATACACATTCTGTATACATGAATATGATAATGCATAAGAATGTCAACACTTCTGAAAATGAGGCAGTAAAATTTGATAGAAAAAGGTCAAACTATGTTTCAGTTTTGTATGATGGGTCATTTTGCCATTAGTTTATTCGGGTTTGCATCCATTTACCTTGCTTTGGAAAAGGCCAATGACATTATTGCTGATATGTTTATGTATTGGAAATATTACATATAGATATTGTGATACATATTAATGAGGGATATTCCAATCTATTAGAATTATCTAGTATGACTTTTCATAGGCTATTCCAATTCCAGTCAATATCAAAAATAATTTGATTGCCACCATTTTAGTTATCAAATATAGGATCTAACTCAATGTATGCATGTGTAATTGTAGTAACACTACACATCATACTTTCCACTTTGCAACAATGTTGGCTTAAAAAGATTGTGATGGATAGGGGAGCAGATATTAAGTTTAAGTGATCACTAACTCAACAATTTTGTTATGAATATTAACACAAATAAATACCATTGATACTATGTAATGTGCTGCTTTTGTTATTTTATCTCTTCAGGCTGCAACAAGCTTTAATGTACAAAAACATCTGGGCCTCTACTTATGAAGCTCCGTATTTACCTGCATTCGCCGGCCCAATACGCTCGCCTAAGCTCGCCTAACATCGCCGCCGCGGACCTGAATACGTTCGCCAAAGTTATCAAGAAAGCTGTCAAGAAGCCGCACACCAAGTACGAAGCGATGAGCAGTGGACTGTTGTTAACTGACAATCATCGATCTCGCTGCTCAACGGCTTCTTCACAGCTTTCTTGCTATCCTGTCACTAAACACCCACACTATACTATACTGTTTTACCCCCTAAACCGCCACTCACGGACCCCGCCGCAACTATAATAAATATATTAACCCCTAAACCGCCACCCCCGGACCCCACAGCCACCTACATTATACCTATTAACCCCTAATCTGCTGCCCCCTATACCGCTGCCACCTACATAAAGCTACATAACGTTATTAACCCTTATTCTGCCGATTAAGGACCCCGCCACAAATAAATTACATGTTTAACCCCTAAACCGCCGCACCCGGAGCCCTCCGCCACCTATATTACATTTATTAACCCCTATCCTGCCCCCCCTACACCGCCGCCACCTACATTACATTGATTAACCCATAATCTACCCCCCTACACCTCCACCACTATATTAAAGGAATTAACCCCTAAACCCTAACACCCCCCTAACTTAAATATTATTTAAATAAATCTAAATAAATATTCCTATAATTAACTACATTATTCCTATTTAAAACTAAATACGTACATGTAAAATAAACCCTAACATAGCTACAATATAATTAATAATTACATTGTAGCTATTTTAGGGTTTATTTTTATTTTACAGGCAACTTTGTATTTATTTTAACTAGGTACAATAGCTATTAAATAGTTATTAACTATTTAATAGCTACCTAGCTAAAATAAATACAAAATTACCTGTAAAAAAAATCCTAACCTAAGTTACAATTACACCTAGCACTACACTATCATTAAATAAATAAATTAAATTAATTAACTACAATTACCTAACATTAAATAAAATTAACTAAAAATAACTAAAGTACAAAAAAAAAAATCTAAATTACAGAAAATAAAAAATACAAGAATTTTAAACTAATTACACCTAATCTAAGCCCCCTAATAAAATAAAAAAAAAACCAAAATAATAAAATTCCCTACCCTAAACTAAATTACAAATAGCCCTTAAAAGGGCCTTTTGTGGGGCATTGCCCCAAAGTAATCAGCTCTTTTACCAGCCCTTAAAAAGGCTTTTTTTGCGGGGCATTGCCCCAAAGTAATCAGCTCTTTTACCTGTAAAAAAAGAAATACAACCCCCCCAACATTAAAACCCACCACCCACACACCCCTACTCTAAAACCCACCCGATCCCCCCTTAAAAAAACCTTACACTACCCCCTTGAAGATCACCCTACCTTGAGCCGTCTTCACCCAGCCGGGCACAAGAGGTCATCTGATCCATCCAGAAGTCTTCATCGAATCCGGGCAGAAGAGGTCCTCCAAGCGGCAGATGTCTTCATCCAAGCGGCATCTTCTATCTTCAATCAACCGGAGCGGAGCCATCTTGAATCTAGCCGACGCGGAGCCATCCTCTTCTTCCGATGTCCTAACACTGAATGAAGGTTCTTTAAATGACGTCATCCAAGATGGCGTCCCTCGAATTCCGATTGGCTGATAGGTTTCTATCAGCCAATCGGAATTAAGGTACGAAAAATCCAATTGGCTGTTGTAATCAGCCAATTGGATTGAAGTTCAATCCGATTGGCTGATTGGATCAGCCAATAGAATGCAAGGTCAATTCTATTGGCTGATCCAATCAGCCAATCGGATTGAAATTCAATTTTTTTTTCAATTTTTCCTACCTTAATTCCGATTGGCTGATAGAATCCTATCAGCCAATTGGAATTCGAGGGGTGCCATCTTGGATGATGTCATTTAAAGGAACCTTCATTCAGTATTAGGACATCGGAAGAAGAGGATGGCTCCGCGATTGCTGGATTCAAGATGGCTCCGCTCCGCTCCGGTTGATTGAAGATAGAAGATGCCGCTTGGATGAAGACATCTGCCGCTTGGAGGACCTCTTCTGCCCGGATTCGATGAAGAATTCTGGGCGGATCGGATAACCGCTTGTGCCCGGCTTGGTGAAGACGGCTCAAGATAGGGTGATCTTCAAGGGGGTAGTGTTAGGTTTTTTAAGGGGGGATCGGGGGGTTTTAGAGTAGGGGTGTGTGGGTGGTGGGTTTTAATGTTGGGGGGTTGTATTTCTTTTTTTACAGGTAAAAGAGCTGATTACTTTGGTGCAATGCCCCGCAAAAGGCCCTTTTATGGGCTGGTAAAAGAGCTGATTACTTTGGGGCAATGCCCCGCAAAAGGCCCTTTTAAGGGCTATTTGTAATTTAGTTTAGGGTAGGGAATTTTATGATTTTGGGGGGCTTTTTTATTTTATTAGGGGGCTTAGATTAGGTGTAATTAGTTTAAAATTCTTGTAATTTTATTTTATTTTCTGTAATTTAGAGTTTGTTTGTTTTTGTACTTTAGTTATTTTTAGTTAATTTTATTTAATGTTAGGTAATCGTAGTTAATTAATTTAATTTATTTAATGATAGTGTAGTGTTAGGTGTAATTGTAACTTAGGTTAGGATTTATTTTACAGGTATATTTGTATATATTTTAGCTAGGAAGCTATTAAATAGTTAATAACTATTTAATAGCTATTGTACCTAGTTAAAATAAATACAAAGTTGACTGTAAAATAAAAAATAAACCCTAAAATAGCTATAATGTAATTATTAATTATATTGTAGCTATCTTAGGGTTTATTTTATAGGTATTTAGTTTTAAATAGGATTAATTTATTTAATTATAGGAAGGAATATTTATTTAGATTAATTTAAATAATATTTAAGTTAGGGTGGTGTTAGGGTTAGGTTTAGACTTAGGTTTAGGGGATAATTCATTTAATATAGTGGCGGCAGTGTAGGGGGGGTAGATTAGGGGTTAATCAATGTAATGTAGGTGGCAGCGGTGTAGGGAGGGCAGGATAGGGGTTAATAAATGTAATGTAGGTGGCGGAGGGCTCCGGATGCGGCGGTTTAGGGGTTAAACAATTAATTTAATTGCGGCGGGGTCCGGGATCAGCAGGATAGGGGTTAATAACTTTATGTAGGTGGCAGTGGTATAGGGGGTGGCAGATTAGGGGTTAATAGGTATAATGTAGGTGGCGGTTTAGGGGTTCATATATTTATTATAGTGGCAGCGGGGTCCGGGAGCGGCGGTTTAGGGGTTAATAAGTATAATGTAGGAGGCGGCGGTGTCGGGGGGTGGCGGTTTAGGGGTTAATAAGTATAAAGTAGGCGGCGGCAGTGTAGGGGGGACAGATTAGGGAGACTAAATACAGACAGAGAGAAGCACACTCACAGGAACGAACAACTGGCTCAATACTATTGTTAGCCTGTTCTATGGCGATTTACCACCTGGGTGCAGCTTCTTTTAGCCCAGTAATGCTTTTCACAGAGAAGAACTTTCCTGTAGTATATCAGTCTGATCTCGCCTATTATGGTCAGTCCAGCGCCGAAATACCAGGCAATTCCTCTCTGAACAAGGAACACATCAACCCCAGACGATCGTTTCGTCCTTCATTGGGCCTCGTACATGAGGTGTAGCCATATTCCTCTAAGCACACTGAGCAAGGAGTCCACGTCAGGTTTCCCCTTTTTCCCATAGGGAGACTAAATACACACAGAGAGAAGCATACTCACAGGAACGAACAACTGGCTCAATACTATTGTTAGCCTGTTCTATGGGGACAGATTAGGGGTGTTTAGACTCGGGGTACATGTTAGGGTGTTAGGTGCAGACACTTCCCATAGGAATCAATGGGATATCGGGCAGCAGCGAACATGAGCTCTCGCTGCTGTCAGACTCCCATTGATTCCTATGGGATCCGCCGCCTCCAGGTACGCTGGCACGGAATAGTGGCGAGCGTACCTGCTAGTTCTTTGATAACTAGCAAAAGTAGTCAGATTGTGCCGAACTTGCGTTCGGAACATCTGTAGTGACGTAACCATCGATCTGTGTCGGACTGAGTCCGGCGGATCGTATGTTACGTCACTATATTCTACTTTTGCCGGGCTGTAGGGCTTGATAACTACAGCAAATCAGCCTCGCCACAAATACGCTGCGGAATTCCAGCGTATTTGCGGTTGACGGCTTGATAACTAGAGGCCCTGGCCTCAATGTCTCTGCCAGAATAAGTAAGTAAAACCCAAAATTAAACAGACCTAAAATTGTAAACTGGGCCCTCATAACTCCCTAGAACCATGAGCTGCACACCAAGGGGCCTATCTATAAAGCTCTGCATGGAGCTTGAGGGCCCCTTGTTTCTGGCGAGCCGCTGCTCCATAACCTGTCCGCCTGCTCTGAGGAGGTGGACAGACATTGCCGCAATTCAACCTGACCGAATATGATCGGGTTTATTGACACCCCCCTGCTAGTGGTCGATTGGCCGCAAATCTGCAGGGGGTCGGCGTTGCACCAGCAGTTCACAAGAGCTGCTGGTGCAATGCTGAATGTGGAGAATGTATTGCTCTCCGCATTCAGCGATGTCCAGAGTCTATGGGCTCCATTTATTATCATAAGTCAGACGGACATGATTCGCTATGGCAAATCATATACGCAGGACCTCGCTGCGAGTGGACAGCATACACTGCCCGCTTTTGACATTGCAATGCCACCCCATTCTCTCTTTCAGCCAATCGGCCACTAGCAGGGGCTGTCAATTAACCTAATCGGATCGGGATGATTTCAATCTGCCATTTTTTAGGTGGTGCAGAGGCTTAGCAGCAGTGGTCTTAAGATCGATGCTACTTCACCAGGGCCTCAAAGCTGTTGATAAATGGGGTCTATTTCCTTTCAAAATCTTATATTCATATAGCATAATTCTAAGATCCTTTAAATCACTGTGAAACAAAAATATAAAAGGAGGAAATTGTTTCCTATTGCATATTACAGACAAATATTTTAAACATTTTCCAGAAATCAAGAACATAAAAATGCAAATATTTTCAGAAATAACTTTTGAATTTGCTAAGGGTGAGTTTATCTTGTTCTGTCTCACTGTCTATCTGTCTTTTCATCTATGTCCTCCGTTCCAATTCATACAAGAATGTTATGCAAAAACTACGCATGAAGCTCCAGTGAAGATTTGCTTTCTTTTTCTAAGCCATTCCAACCAATTTGAATAGTCACCCTTTGAATTAGTTAAACCATTAGATTTACAAATACAATATATAAGGAAAAAAAAATTATTTACACACAAAATTAATAGAATTAGGCAAATCACATCTTTTTAGTGGGGAAGGTTTCACACGGGTTTCTACACAACTATGCAGAAAAAATACATATGGTCAATAATCTAAAAGTGTGATTTGAGCTATATTTTAGATTTCTATTAAACCAGAAAATAATGCTTTCATTGCAAAGTATCGGTGAAGTTACATTCTGGGTGAAGCAAAATCATGAAACAACTGGGATGGAATAGCCTTATATGTCCTTACTCAGTAATGTCCTTCCACAGTTCTTCAAATTGGTTAAAAATATAGGGCAATCTTAGGTTTATTTGTCTACCTCTCTACATTTCTTGTCTTGTCAGCCTTTCCCACTCCTATCTTCTGCTTTCTCGCTTTTTCCCTTTTTTTCTTGCTTTTTCTGCCCTTTCAATTGTGTTCCTCCCTTCTATTCTTCCTCTTTTAGCTTCTTGCTCATTCCCTCTAAATTAAATTAAACTGACAAAATAATACATTTTGTTGTAAGACGTAATATTTCTGCTCTGACAGTTTTATGTCAAAACATTGATCTTGTAAAAATACTGATCTTAACATCGTGAACAGTCAATAAAGGAGCTCAATCATTTCTTTCCATCTGCATTTAGAGCAGAATTTTCTTAATGAACAATGAACAGATTAAATAATATCCATAGCAATGTAAAAAAATTTGCACCACAGTTAATAATGCATGTTTATCTATCTATCTTTCATCTATCTATCCATCATCTATCCATCTCTATCTATCTATATATCTATATAATCTATCATATATCTATATTTCTATCATCTGTCTGTCTATCTATCTATCTATCTATCTATCTATCATATCAATGATATTATTTAGACAAAATGTGCAAAGTTAAAAAACAGACCAAACAGATACAAAAGCCAACTGCTCAATCAACAACTTAACAAACACACATGCCCATTATACCTATAATGCCCATGTTCAAATCCTTTAGAGAGACATGCGCACATTATTCTATGATTTTGGTACAGGTTAATTGCACATGTCACCTATTAACATCATTAAACACTATTAAATTAAACAATCAACATACAGATACTTCAACCTCTGATGTAAACTACATGAATTGCATTTTTTAATTACAATGTCGAGATTAATGATGCAAATAATAATTTTGTATTATTTTCGGAAATGACAATTTTGAGGGTGAGGGGTTTTATCAGCAGAAGAATTTGGCTATTGTGACTGCGGAAGAAACACACAATG
This sequence comes from Bombina bombina, assembly GCF_027579735.1. Classification (NCBI taxonomy): domain Eukaryota; kingdom Metazoa; phylum Chordata; class Amphibia; order Anura; family Bombinatoridae; genus Bombina; species Bombina bombina. Next base: position 998,920,709 of record NC_069499.1, read on the forward strand.
GCCTAGATTACAAGTGGCATGCTAATGATAGTGCAGGACACGATAATCAGTATCGCTTGACCGTGCAACTTGATATTACAAGTACCTGGTAAAACTCATTTATCAGAGAAGGGTTAGTGCTCATATGTTAAAAGTTATAGGTTGCGCTAGAACACAAGCCGATATTTAGCACAACTTGAGACCTGAAGTAAATTGTAAGGATTAAGAAACAAATTCACAAAACACATAAAAACATATTTAAATAAACTGTTATAGTCATATATACATTTAAAAAAAATGTATAGAATTTTAAGGGGTCAGTAGCACTTTTGCATGGCCATCTATCCCTCCCCATCTTTTTCAATGGAGGCTTGATGAATCTTTACTAACCGACCACCTAGTTAAACAATAAATAGATCAAGCCATATCAGAGTTCTTCTACATAAATAATACACCAGACATTGACAATGTTACTTTATGGGAGGAGCATAAATGTTATATTATAGGTGACCTGATTAAACATAAGGCTCCGAAAACCAAATTAAATAGGCAAAAGTACCTATATATCCCACAAGAAATCCTTAAACTCGACTATACTCATAAAAGACATTCCACATAATTAGCCATAAAGAGGAAACTGGATGTAGCAGGAGCTCAGCTTTATGATCTATTAGAACTTAAAGCTCAAAATACTGCCTTTGTTTATTCGCCAGAAGTACTATGCCCAAGACAACAAACCTGGTAAACTATTGGCTAGGGCATTAAAACATAAATCAGCATCCTCCTATGTCGACAACTTAATCTCCACACAATCTAAAAATATCAAAGATTCTAAAAATATAGCAGAAGCCTTTCCCATATACTATGCAAATTTATATAACTTGTTTCCAGATAGGTCACCAACAGAACATTCTAAATGGTGTGCTTCATATTTAAATTTGATGAAGGTTCCAATGCTCTTACCTGAAATGGCCTCTTCCGTGATACAGCCCATTACACTCCAAGTATTAGAAGACATAACAGTCAACACATTGAAACCAAGAAAGAGTCCGGGCCCAGAAGGGTTCAGTAGTGCTTACTACAAATTATATAAAAGCTAACTAGCTCCCCATCTGAAAATGTTAAACCAAGTGATATCATACAGTCACTACGACTACGATGTTGGAAGTCCATGTCACTGTCCTGCCAAAACCAGGCAAAACCCCTGACAGACCAGCTAATGTTTTACCTATTTCCCTTCTAAATGTCAACTTAAAAATATTGGCCAAGATCCTAGCTCCCCATCTCAACTCATACTGCCACATTTATTACATACCAACCAGATGGGGTTCATGCCACCATGAAAGGCTAAAGACAAAACAGTTCAAACACTTCACCTACTCCTTTATGTACATCACCATAATATGCCCTCTGTTTTCTTATCTACAGACACCAAAAAAACGTTCAATAGACTTGATGGACCTTTTCTTACCTGTGCTCTTTATTTTAGAAAATCCTAGTATTATACACCACCCTGACTGCCAATGTAAAGGTGAATTGCATACTGTCTGAGTATTTGTCTATTAGAAAGAGTACCAGACAGGGTTGTCCTTTTTATCTTATCATTGGTGATCTTAGCTTTCAAACTACATATTTCACACAACATCAATGGAATTCAAATTAATGGCTCTTAATATAAATTTGCATTTTTTCACTGATGATCTCCTGATGACTCTTACATAACCCTCAAGGTCTCTCTCCATGGCCATTCTGTGCTGGAGTAATTTGGATCTGCTTCTAATTTTTCTGTAAATCTCACTATATCCTTTGCATTAGTATACTAGAACATGACATACTCAAATTGAAAGAAAATACCAGATTTCCTAAATACCTGGAGATATACCTGTCTCCAGGTCTAAAATAGCTGTTCCAACTAAATTATGAATCTTTTCTTTAATGGCTTTTTATCTAAAACCAGGCTATGGTTACTTAAATAAATTTCTTGGTTAGGCAGAATTAGCGTTGCCAAGATGACACTTTTACCAACAATGCTATATATATTTCAGAAGGTCCCTGCGCCTTATTTGCTCAAACTACAAGCAGTGGTATATTCTTATATTTTGAAAACAAGCCTCCAAGCATAGCCAAAACCACTCTTTTTCTATCTACAACACATGGGATTTTAGGGGTTCCTAACTTCTGAAAAAACATCGTATTGCAATATTCCTCTCTAGAATCATAGATTGGTGTTCCTTTGAAGACAACTGGAATAGAATGTTTCGTCTTACCCTCACTTAGGTAGCTATTGTTGGTTGGAAGTCTCTCAAAATGACCTAAAACATTTAGTAGATCCTATTATCCTAGAAACATATAACATTTAGAAGTCAGTTCTCAAAACTCATCCACTTATTTAATCTATTCTGTTACCTCTAATTCCTATCTTAATTAATGTAGATTTTGAACCAGGATTTAAAGGACATGCTACTCAAAAATTAAAAAAAAAAGTTTCCAATGTACTTCTATTATAAAATTTCTGTTGTTCTCATGTAATTCTTTGTTAAAGAGATACCTAGATAGGTAGCATGCACATGCCTGAAGCACAATATGACAGCAATATAGTGCTGTATTCACAAGTATATTCACAAGTATTCACAATTAACAAGTAAAGGAAGAGATTTGATATAAGAAGTAAATTGGAAAGTTGTTTAAAATTGTATGGTGTGTCTGAAACATGAAAGAAAGAAAAAGGTATTTATGTCCCTTTAATATGTATCCTTTAGGCACAAAAGACATACCCTGGTTACTACCCTTTTCTTTTCTCTCAGAAGAAGGCAAATTACTTAGAAAACAACAAATAGAAAATCTAGGTGAGGGGTTTTATAAAAATTGGTTTTGATACCATCAGCTCAACCACTTATTACTGGCACATAAATCTCCTAAGATCTAAAACTCCCTTTGAAAAACTATGTTGTTCCTTAGCATTATCAAGTCATACTATGGCCTCTATTTATCAAGGTCTGTCGGACCTGATCCGACAATGCGGATCAGGTCCGACAGACCTCGCTGAATACGGCGAGCAATACGCTCACCGTATTCAGCATTGCACCAGCAGCTCACAAGAGCTGCTGGTGCAAAGCTGACCCCTGCAGACTGGCGGCCAATAGGCCGCCAGCAGGGGGTATCAATCTACCCGATCGTACTCGATCAGGTTGATTTCCAGCGATGTCTGTCCGCCTGCTCAGAGCAGGCGGACAGGTTATGGAGCAGCGGTCTTTGTGACCACTGCTTCATAACTTGTGTTTCTGGCGAGCCTGCAGGCTCGCCAGAAACACAGGGCATCAAGCTCCAGCCGGAGCTTGATAAATATGCCCCTCTATCCTTAGTTTATAACATTTTAATAACATTTGCCAACATTGAACATTTTGCCATCAAATACTAAATCATGGGGTAAAAAAATACCTTTCATGATATTCTTTATGGAATGGAACTCTATTGCTAGAAACCAATCTTAAAGGTAAGGTAAAGTTGACACCAGTACTTAACGCTATTTGTACGATAATAAAAAATAAACATAAGTTTCATTCATCAATTCACAAATATCACGCATAAATCTACCTTTCTGTACCTGTTTTTTATGTCCTGTGTACAATATTTCGTCTGGCCGACATTTTCCTTTATTTGATTGACATCCGCTTTCAATATAACCCTCCAATTGGCATTTTCCCCTTCAGGGGTTTAGCCCATCAATCCCGACGTCACTCGTCTATTGAGCGCATGCGCTGGACTAGACTCAAGCCTCTTCAAACTGTGCTCGTTCGCGAGTAGCGCATGCGCAGTGCTAGCGGTGTAGCGATCACTTAGTTTGCTTCTTTCTAACCAGGGGTGAATTTGCGCATGCGCATAAGATAGTGCCTCTGTGAACGCGCATTGACCTGACTAAGACAAAGGGGTGAGAACGCTTCCTGTAATAACAGCGATAAAGACGGAAGTGGCATGGGGGAGGAGGATTGAATATAACGGCTGCATATACAAAGATTGGATTACAGGTAAAATAAAGAATGTAAAGCGAAAAAAAAGTTAGCGACTACCTTATTATTGATATTTATTTTAAATAAATGAGGTCAATAAATATAAACTTTACCTTACCTTTAAACAAATGACAAAGTGGTATTTAACCCCACAAAAATGTAAATATCTTTCCCCAGGAGACTCTAACCGCTTATGGCAGAATTGCCCAGATGGAGGCTCTATGTACCATATTTGGTGGTCATGTCCCAAAATTCAATTGTTTTGGAACACAATACTGAAATATATATATATATATATAAATGGTGCCTTGGAAAGAAATATCCAATTGTATCACTTATTATTTTTATTCAATTTAAGGAAACTCTTCTAACTAATGGGGAATAGTGACACACAATTAATACCACACTTTTGGAAAAAAGGTTTATCAGATTTATAAAAAAAAGTTAAATAATTTAAAGTACAATTGAAATAAGTGTACTCAAATGAACAAAGATAACAATAAATGGGAAACCTTCCTTGATGAAAGAGCACCAAAGAAGGGGCAAAATAAAAATAACTTTAATTATATATAAGAAATAACATTCTTACAAACAATCACGTGATTATTTTTTTCTATTTTAATAGGATAAAAACAATAAAACCACAATGGTGGCTAAAATTAAGATTGATTAATAAAGTGAAAATGATATTTTCACAAGAAAACTATTAGCCATTTGCTTGACATCGCAAAAAACTTTTGTCCAAAAAATGTCTCTAGAATTTTAATAAATACTGGTGACATTTTTTACTTCAAATATTGCAAACTATTGCAGAAATAATCTCCACTTTTTAGGCGCATTTTTTGGGTGGCTTAATAAATTTTGCCCTTTGTATTTTTGACCATAACAGAAATATATGTACAGCAACTGACTATGAAATATAACCTGTAAAATAAAAAGAAACACAAAATATTTTAGCTACTTTTTAAAGGGAAACAGAAAAACTTTTTATATTTAAGGAATTAAATTCTACCTTACAAAGCAGTCTGGGGACACACCCTGTGAAAACCTTCATGTTTACAGTCTTCATTGCTTTGGCCAATTAAAGGCTGCTTCTAAGGTGAATTGTGGCAGTGTAGTATTACCATATACAAAGATAATCTTAGGCAGTATGTACTTTAGAACAGCAAGTGAAAATTATAATTTGTAGAGGGAAATTATAGGAATAGCAGGAAAAATCATAATGAATATGCATGTTCAATATTAACTCAAAGGGGACGATTTATTAATGCGCAAGCAGACATGATACAATGTAGCGTATAATGTCCGCCGCACATAGATATATGCTGACAACAAATACTGTTGGCATTTATCATTGCACAAGCAGATCATGTGAATTGCTTGTGCAATCGCCCACTAGCAGGGGCTGTCAATCAGCCCGATCATATAGGATCAGGAGGATTGATGTCCGCAGTCTCAGAGCAGATGGACAAGTTATGGAGTAACGGTTTAAAGAAGGCTCGCACGGAAACAGGGGCATCATGCTCCATTTGGAACTTGATAATTCGGCCTCATAGGGTTCTATTTAAAAAAGGGCAGACAGACAAGGTTCCCAGCTAGGGAACCGGTCTGCTCACATTCATGGTAAGTTGGCAGCAAATGAGCACTGTCCACAACCCAATTTTATTATTGCATAAGGAAATGCTTTTGCAGCACCACACCTGTTCCCACGCAACCAATCATGTAAGACCAGCGCCTGTCAATCACCCTGAATTAAAGAGTTCAGGGGGCTTTAACTCTGTTACCCTAGATATGGAAAGGTTATGAAAGCTGAGATCTTAGGCCTCATGCAAGTCTGTACCACAGGGGCTCCAAAGCTACCTTTGCAGCTTAAAGGGACATGATACACAAATGTTGAAGCGCATGAAAGTGATGCAGCAAAGCTGTAAAAAGCTGACTAGAAAATAACACCTAAGCATCTATAAGTAAAAAACGAAGATATTTTACCTCAAATTTCCTAAGTATTCACACCCAACTGTAAAGAGACTTTAAGCAGCCAGTCAGGATGTTTGTCCCAGGACTTGCTAGGGAGTGTGCATCTGGCATATGCAGGCACAGTCATGTTATTTTCCTATTCAGTTAAAGTAAGTTTTATGAAATCTCATGCAATTTCAGTGAAATCTCATGAGATCACAGCAAAGTCAAAACATTACATTAGCACTGCTGATGCTGATTGGCTATTTTTTGTATTATTTTTTTTTACAGCAGCTGAAGTATAACTGTTTAAACAACACTTACTCCGGTGAGCTGAAGAAATTTGTAGAAAAAAATATCTTCCTTTTTTACATAGAGATGTTCAGGTGATATTTTCTTGTCAGCTTTTGATTTAGCATATGAGTATTGTGTCCCTTTAATAAATGGGGCCCATAGAGACATCATTGTTTACCTTTTAAAAATGCTGTTTTACTAATTCAAGCAGCTGTGCTTCTAACAGGCTGAGACAGTTTTGATAACAAAGTGATCACGCCTGATGAAATAGCTTGTTACTGATAAGAAACGCAAACGCATTGTTGCAAAATAAAAGAATATTAAAGGGACATTCAAACCATATTTTTTCTATTGTGATTCACATAGAGCATGCAATTTTAAACAACTTTCTAATTTACTCCTATTATCAATTTTACTTCGCTCTCTTGCTATTTTTATTTGAAAAAGAATGCATCTAAGCTTTTTTTTTTTGTTTCAGGCTATTGACAGCACTTTTTTTTATTGGTGGATGAACTTATCCACCAATCATACAATTTTTGTTCACAAAAAATGGTCCGGCATCTAAACTTACATTCTTGAATTTCAAATAAAGATAGCAAGAGAATGAAGAAAATTTGATAATAGGAGTAAATTAGAAAGTTGCTTAAAATGTCATGCTCTAGCTGAATCACGAAAGAAAAAATTTGGGTTCAGTGTCCCTTTAAGTTAACTGGAACTATTTAGGGTGCTGTCACCGAAGGAGACAAGTGATTGCAGTATTAGGTGTTTTCAGCGTGCTAGGTGATTTGAAGACCAGACTGTGAATTTGCATTATTTGTGTGGTGTCATCAACACATATGAGTTGACATTACCTGTGAAGTTTTGTTATTGGGCTGATTGCAGAATTGTACTATTTGGCGCCCCTCTTTTTTTTAATACTACAAATGATCTAATCTCAGATTTTGCATATCTTCTAATGAGTTGGAATGGAGGTCTCAGTATCTATAATGCAATGTAAGCAGGATGTACAATGTTATTATGCCTCAAACACATGATGATACGTTTTGTGGCTTTTAGTATAGGTAATTTTTCACAGCCCACACCCTGTCATACCCATCGTTTGTACAAGACTCATACGTTACACACAGGGGAAAATCATCAACAGTTATTACTTACAAAACCATCTATATGCTATGAAGCCTGGAATTCATTTCTGTGCAAGCAAGTGAGTGTTAAAGTGTAGGAAAACAAGCTTTCTGCAAGATCATCTTTAGACTCTGAATTCATGTTTCTTGATCTTTTTTTTGTAGATGGTACATGCTAGTTTTTCTGACAGAAAAATCACCAGGTACCACTCTAAATGAGACTGTTTATTAAACATAAACAATATTTAAAAAGCAAGATACTGTGTGCAACCCATATGTTTACAAATGTTTTGATTACATGATTTCTTTGGTAGATTAATCTTCAACCACAACTTGAAGAAAAATAACCTGCTCCCAACAATCGGCTAGATTACGAGTTTTGCGGTAAGAGCTGTTCAGTGCTAACTTGCAAGCTATTGTCACCGCTCACCTTCATACAGCGCTGCTATTACAGGTTTTCATAAGAAGTGAGCGTTGAGCAAAATTGAGCTCCATACCGCACTCCAATACCAGCGCTGTGGTGAGCTGGTTTTACGTGCTCGTGCACAATTTCCCCATAGACATCGATGGGGAGAGCCAGGGGAAAGAAAAGCAATAAAGGAGCGTAAAGCTCCGTAAAGCAGCCCTATTGATTCCTATGGGGAAACAAAATGTATGTTTACACCTAACACCCTAACATAAACCCCAAGTCTAAAAACCCCTAATATGCCGCCACCTACATTATACTTATTAACCCCTAATCTGCCACCCCCGACATTGCCGCCACCTACAGTACACTTATTAACCCCTAATCTGCCACCCTCAACGTCGCCGCCACTATGCTAAAGTTATAAACCCCTAAACCTAACCCTAACCCTAACATCCCCTACATTAATATAATTAAAATAAATCTAATAAAAATTCCTATCATTAACTAAATAATTCCTATTTGAAACTAAATACCTGTAAAATAAACCCTAAGCTAACTACAATATAACTAATAGTTACATTGTATCTAGCTTAGGTTTTAGTTTTATTTCACAGGCAAGTTTGTATTTATTTTAACTAGGTAGAATAGTTGGTAAATATTTATTAACTATTTACTAGCTAAAAAAAATACAAATTTACCTGTAAAATAAAACCTAACCTGCCTTACACTAACACCTAACCTTACACTACAATTAAATAAATTACATTAATTAAATACAATTAACTAAATTACAAAAAAAACAATCTCAATTACACAAAATAAAAAAAGAACTTATCAAATATTTAAACTAATTACATCTAATCTAATAGCCCTATCAAAATAAAAAAGTCCCCCCAAAATGAAAAAAAAACGTAGCCTACAATAAACTACCAATAGCCCTTAAAAGGGCCTTTTGTGGGGCATTGCCCCAAAGAAATCATCTCTTTTACCTGTAAAAGAAAATACAAACAATCCCCCAACAGTAAAAACCCACCACCCACACAACCAACCCCCCAAATAAAATCCTAACTAAAAAAACCTAAGATCCCTATTGCCCTGAAAAGGGCATTTGGATGGACATTGCCCTTAAAAGGGTTTAGCTCCTTTTCGGTGCCCAAAACTCCTATTCTAAAAATAAAACCCACCCAATAAACCCTTAAAAAAACCTAACTCTAACCCTCAAAGATCCACTTACAGTTTTTTAAAAACTGACATCCATCCTCAATGAAGCGGCAGTAGTCCTCATCAAAGACGGCAGAAGTCTTCATCCAAGCGGGCCGAAGTCTTCATCCAAGCCGGCAGAAGTCTTCATCCATACGGCATCTTTTATCTTCATCCATCCAGCGTCGAGCATCAGTCAATAGGATTTTTTCACCTTTAATTTCGATTGGCTGATAGAATTCTATCAGCCAATCGGAATTCAAGGGACGCCATCTTGGATGACATCACTTAAAGGAACCTTCATTCTTCAGTCGCCATGGAAAGAAGAGGATGCTCTGCGCCGGATGTCTTGAAGATGGAGCCACTCTGCGCCAGATATATATACATATATACATATATATACAGGGAGTGCAGCATTATTAGGCAAATGAGTATTTTGACCACATCATCCTCTTCATGCATGTTGTCTTACTCCAAGCTGTATAGGCTCGAAAGCCTACTACCAATTAAGCATATTAGGTGATGTGCATCTCTGTAATGAGAAGGGGTGTGGTCTAATGACATCAACACCCTATATCAGGTGTGCATAATTATTAGGCAACTTCCTTTCCTTTGGCA